>NW_021134364.1:0-81544 GCF_004193835.3 Ostrinia furnacalis | reverse complement strand
TTGCATCAAAGATAGGAAGTTGATTATTTTTTTCAAAAATCTGCAATTAATAGGGAATCTGTCAAAAAAAAGAAATCTGAGAAAAGTCGACCCAAAAAAAAGATAAAAAAATTTAAAGCCTACTAGGTCATACAATTTGAAAAAATCACAAAATTAACGATAACTTCTAAACTATGAAAAATCGTAAAACATACATGGGGGTGAAATCGATAGGTCTAGTCCTCACCTATCACCTGCCTTCGGCTTGACACCTTACAAGAAACACCCTGTATATTAATCAGTACATCAACATCTTCATCAGGTCATTTAGCATCAGAGCATGGCCCTCTCGAATTCACCAGAGGCAAATGAAGGTCTTGGCCTACACACTGTTTCCCGTATAACGACGACATCAACCACTGATTCGCTATAGCGAATACCTGATGAAGATTAATCAGGTCTTTAGTGCAAGAGCACGATCCTCTTCATTTCGCCACAGGCAATTAAAGAACTGCACCTACATTTCCCGTTAGAGATCAACCACCGTTTCGCTATATGGTCAGTACCTTTTGTTCATCATTTGGTCATTCAGTAGATCACCATCATCATCACTAGGTCAGTGCAGGCAGGAACACGACCTTCTTCAATTCGCCAGAGGAAAATGAAGGACTTGGCAAACTGTTTTGCGCACGACGTGGAGATAAACAACCGCTTCGCTATAATAATATGGTCACTACCTTTTGTTTATCTTAGGTCATTTAGTTTCCACTGCAGGAGTTTCTTCTCTAGTTTACCAGAGGCGAATGCAGGACTTCAGACGCTTTAATACTTACTATGTATGCGAAACGGTGGAGGATGGACGCATGCCAATAGTCAGCACACCTGCCTTATTTCTTTCTATACTAGAAACCAATGCGGGACGACAAAGGTTTGTTTGTCAGTTCACCTGCCTTATTCCATATTATGGTAATAAGACATACACATTCTAAGCATTCAAGAGTCGGTTTAATCAGAATATTATGATAATCAGGCTGTAGTATCTATTACCTGTAACATAGCCACTCTTAAAAAGTGTTTCCACAGTATAAAAATCTATTTTACAACGTCATTAAACAAGTTGGGACGAAGTTAGGAGTATTAATTTAGTTTGCTCTAGCCCTTCGCCGAGTCTAGTCCCCATCGCATGACATTCATGAGCCACTATGCATTCAGTTAATATTCCAAGAAACTGTGTCGCGCGGCTCAAGACTTGTTTGACGGCAGATAAAACGGTCCTTTACCTCGGTTAGCGTTTACTATTTATGTACTTTTGTGTGGAGATAGCATGGATTTAGACCTGTGTAATTTAGGTCTAAGATGTACTTTATTGCATGATATGAGAGGCCATTGTTTTAACGGAATCATTCTTGGGACTAAAAATTTTCAAAATTACTTGTTTTTTAAACGTGCTTCGGCCTTTAACTACGACCATTTTATGAAAAAACCCTCAAAAAAATACAATGGCAAACTTAGTAAATTCAAATTTTATTCAAAAACAGGCTTCGTTTTGATTTATAGGCGATTATTGAAGACAAGTGCCATTTAATGATACCAAAGAGAAGTCGATCTGACTTTATTACACTATTTTGTCGCCCAGAAGATGCCTTAATCGTCATCTGTAGGCCTAGGATGCGCGCCGCAATAAGCGGTTATCCATGCCATTTTATCGATTTTGCCCATACATTTTGACGGCGATAAAGTATATCACGGCACGTAACCTAGACCAGCTGGAGTTAATCACACTTTTATCTCCATGAAATTGTCTAATAAAATCTACGATTATGTTCCAGGCAAGGCGACATAACGTCTCTGGAGGTGGATGCCATCACAAACACGACAGATGAAACGCTGCTGGAATGCAACGCCGTCAGCGAACGCATCCTGCTCGCCGCCGGGCCCGGGCTCAAGGAGGAGATCCTCACGAGGGCACTTGGTAAGTAGACGTAATGTAGTAGTCTTCATTAGGACAAGCAAGGTTAGCGTATGACAGATGCTTGGAGCAACCTTTGATAATGGTGTACTTGCGTTTGAGCTCCACATCACAACACGACAGATGAGACGCTGCTGGAGTGCAACGCCGTCAGCGAGCGCATCCTGCTCGCCGCCGGGCCCGGGCTCAAGGAGGAGATCCTCACGAGGGCACTTGGTTAGTAGTTTATCAGTTTATGTCACATCCTAAGACAGGGACCTTCTCGTTTTTTCTTCATAATCTTAGGAAAGTTTGGCCTGTGACGAATGTTTGAGGCAACCTCCTATAGTAGTGTCCTCCTGCCCTTCAAGTACCAAATTATTAAACACGACAGATGATACAGTTCTTGAACTCCGCCAGCGAGCGGATTCTGCTTCGGGCCTGGGCTCAAGGAGGAAATCCTCACGAGGGCACTTGGTTAGTATGTAGTAGCTTCTGTATTAGTTCTAGCGCTGTCTGAAATTCAGCGTTCAAGAATCAGTTTGTACGTATACTACGACGTAGATCAGTCTGCGACACGTGGAGACCTCGGTTTTATTTTGTTAGCCAAGGGCAAGGTTAGTTTTGGTGGAAGAATGCTTGAATCAACCTAATACTCAGTCGTGATCGAACCACCGACCCTTGACTTTCGAATTGGCTGCGTGATGCTGACACCGCTGGCATTCTTCTTCTTCCATTTTTTACGTCGGGTAGTGCGTGGCATAACGATTGGCTGATGGGGCTGTTTATTAAGTGTAGTGTTGTGAGAGTTTTCCGCCATAAGAGCGGGACCTATCCACAAAAAAAATCCGACGATATTTACAGACATGAAACAGTCGCGAGTTATTGTCCTAACTTGGACCATGGACATTCTTTCGCGGCTCCGTCTCAGGCTCACGCTCCCTAGCTAGTCTCTTCAGCTTATCATCTTGTTAACCCTGGTGTGTTCCATTGCAGAATGCCGGACGGGCGAGGTTACGGTGACGCCGGGCTTCCGACTGCGCTGCCGCCACGTGCTGCACACCGTGGGCCCGGCCTACACGCCCAAGTACCACACCGCCGCCGAGACCTCGCTGCAGAACTGCTACAAGTGAGTGTGACGTCACAGAGTGCCGCACGTGCTGCACACCGTGGGCCCGCCTACAAGTGAGTGTGTGATCTAATCGGAAATGAGGAGATCCGCAGGAGAACTAAAGTGACTGACATAGCCAGTGGCGTAGCTAGGGGGCCGTTCAAGTATTACGTAAGCAGATTTCTTACCATTTTTACCCCCCCGCCCCCCTTGTCATCAAAAGTAAGCAATGCACTTCCCCTATGCTTACGTAAACATTTTGTTATAAATGTTTTTTATATTGTCATTTTTAAAATAGGAAAGTTCATGAAAATAGACATTAGGTTTAACTTACATAGAGTAAGGAACAAAAAAATATAATCAGAAAAAAAGAACATAACAAACATAATTGCATCAATTATGCATCAACCAACATAAACACAAATGATAACTTTCAATGCTTACAATACGTTTAGTATCCAAACAAAACGCGCGCGGGAGGCTGGCCTCGCGTATAATAATACTAGCTTTCCGCCCGCGGCTTCGCCCGCGTGGAATTTTGTCTGTCACAGAAAAACTTTATCGCGCGCGTCCCTGTTTCAAAAACCGGGATAAAAACTATCCTATGTTCTTTCCCGGGACTCAAACTATCTCTATGCCAAAANGTAATAAATGCTAAGGCGGACGTATTCTATCAGAATACAGCACTTTTATTTTTTGGCCGGCACTTTTGATTTTGGACCAAAATGGATGATGTCCTTTATCAAATAACCAAAAAAACACGAATTTAAAATCAGATATTTTTCAAAAAGTATCATTTTTTATTATTTGTTGGCCTTTTTTGTGTATTTTATGTTTTTTTTTAGTATCACCTGTTATTTAGCATTATTACTGTTTTTATTTTATCAGGATATACCGCTTAGTTCAAAAGTTATTACGTTTTCTTTACAATAAGTAATTGGAAGAAAAAAAATTCCATAAAAAATTTAAAAAAATCTCAAAAAATTTTTAACCTCTTTTTTGTCGATAAAAATAGGTCTAGTTTCATCTATTTTCATCTCACACTGTATATTGGGAAAGTAGGAGGGCCCATTCGATGAATTTGCCACGGGCCTCGAACGGTATAGTTACGCCACTGATAGCTGAGCTTACTCATTCATTTATTTTCTGAATGTTCTGTTGTGTGATTTTTTCCTCTTTAATTATCTCTAAAACTTTCTAATTACCTGTTCAGATCCTCTTTAGTCAGTTTAGGTGCTTCCACTTCAACAGTAGGCTCATTCTCGTTCCCGACACTAGCCACCTTATCTTCAACTGTTAAAACCTTCATTTCTACACTTGTATCTTTGTTTTGCTCTTCTTCAAATTGTCCAGTTTTACTATCACGTCACAAATGTTCACTTGGAAGTTCAAAATCACTATTCAGATTCGCAGTGTGAATAGTTATCGTAATAAAGATCGATGCGAGTTCGATGTGTTGGGAGCGCACGGGTTGCGAGCGCCACTGCCACGGACCGACTGAGACTCCGCCGGGACTCTTACGCCGCACCTGCGGCGTTTCTCGAGCCGTGACTAGCCGGGATTGCAATATCCGGCATTCCACAGTTATTTTTAAACAACGGTGACGGTTACTTTGTTTACAATGCGAACGTTGCTGTTTTCGGTTAGAAATAAAGGTATTTTTGTTCGCATACTCATCGGTGCTTGTTTTTTTTAGCTGGCTTTGTCACGCGCTGGGTTAATAAAAAGCTGAATGTTATTTTCTCATTTTGCTCCTTGATTTATTTATTTATGAATCGACTTTTTAGTTAGTTTAAAGGAATTTCAATATTATGGTGATTTTGTAACGACTCTACACTCATTTTTAATGTTAAATTGTTTTAGGTTTATTTTATATAAATAAATTTAAACGAACGACCGTTATCTCGCTAGAGTCATAACTCAGGTGTCGCAGCTTCCGCGCCGTCTCCTTGAGTTGTTTACCCTCCACATTCCTCGCAAACGAACCGATTTTATATTTGGAACAAAAAATAACCGTCTGGTCAACATTAGTATATTTAAGAACGATGGCAGGGCAAGCTTAGGACTGTTGCATCTTATGCAGATTTCGCGATTATTACACTTTGCAAAAACAATTTGATTGATGTGCAAAATTTTAAAATCTTGTTCTTATGGTGCGTCCACACTGGGCGAACGGGCTCGCGCGGCAAACTCGACATCCTGCTCACTCAAGAGCAGGGTGAGCAGGATGACCTGCGTCACAGAATAAATAAATAGTAGTCCTGCCATAAAAATGCGCATGGGGTATATGCAGTCACTAGCTGGACTAGCAGCAATCCTGCACCAATTCACCTTGACTCCAGGCCTCGAGACATTCAAGTGGTCCCTGAAGTAAACACCGCGAAAAGAAGTTCTAGGTGGAGGTGGACAACTCAGTCACTAGCTGGACTAGCAGCAATCCTGCACCAATTCACCTTGACTCCAGGCCTCGAGACATTCAAGTGGTCCCTGAAGTAAACACCGCGAAAAGAAGTTCTAGGTGGAGGTGGACAACTCTTGACACTGACCTTGAGTTCATGTCTTCTGTAAAATGATAATCGAGTCTGCTTCGCGTAATGAATTAAAAGCATTAGCGACTAAACATTTTAGAATCCACAAACATAATAGTAGAATAAAATATTCTAAATAATGTTAGGATATTTATTCTTTTTTTCTGTGCAAGTATCCCACAACACTTAACACAATCCAGGCACGTGGCAAATGGCTCCAGCTCCGTCGTCTGCAGCGGCCAGTAATCCGTGGGCGAGTACGGTGACCGATTGAAGATCTGGTCTTCGATGAGACGAAAGAACCACAGGTAGTTGCGAGCGCGGAGCAGCTTGGCTGTGGCATTTTGGCACGCTACGATAGCTCGTTGGCAGACTGGATCCAGGTAGTGGGGTGTGTTGAATGAAAGGTTCTGGATGTTGCAGCGGAATACCTGGAATTTTGCAGACTTGAATCACTGTGTTGTTCATTTTTCTTTTTTTTTTTTTTCTTTTTTTTCAAATAGTTTTCATAGAGCCAATAAAAACATTAGGTTATAGGAAGTGGTGGAAGTTAGCTAGGCCTGGGCCATCCTCATGATCGAAATCGTAGTCTCGGATAAAAATGGTGATGGCTAATGATTATAACCAAAGTGGTTGCTAACCTCGTGTCCACATATCTCCAACATGCAGTAATTTATGAAGAGAACTGGCACGAGGTCGACTCTATATCCGAGCTTTTGAAGCCGATCTGCGAGCAATTAATGAATTTAGTACAGAACCAACAGAATAAATACATGAATCATTGAATCAGACTTTTATTCGGATAACAAAATATGATTTTCATTACGCGATTTCAGTAACATCCACCTTTCTTCTTAGAAGCATAGCAAAGAGATAAGATATGTAATCTATTGCTACACATCGATTTGAAATTAAATACATTAATAATGAAGTGAAAAAAGAATCTGATACCTTTCAGTCCTCGTAGCTTCTGTGGTTTATGAGTAACTGTATGGAAGGAATCGCAAGGCCCGTAGTAGATGGTAACATATTGAAAAGACATGCTTGTAAAATAAAGAACTATAAAACCTAAAATAAAAATACTATAAAAACCGATTCAGGTCAACAAATCTAAAAAATAATGTACATATCCATTAAATACATGAAAAAACACCGAACCAGAAAATAGCGACTGAAAAAACTTGAAAGCATCATGGACGTATAAAAAAAGTCGGACGGAGTCTCATCAACAAAATACTGTGACATTAGGATACACCAGCTTGCCTGTACGTACAGGCCGGCACGCACACATTCACACCANTCAAGTAACTGGTGAACCATTTTAGAGCGTTACCACGAATTCCGTAAGACTCAAGTTTCTTAAGAAGGATGGGAATGGAAACCGAGTCAAAAGCTTTTCACAAATCGAGGAAGACACCGATGCAACTCTGCCCAGAATCAAGGTGAGAGGAAACAATATTTGTTAAGAGAGTAACAGCATCCTCTGTGGATTTACCCTGGCGAAGACGATTTTCTCAAAGACATTTTCCTCATATAGTCAACTACCTACTTATTGAAGCGTTAAATGTAAAAAATAATTAATGTTCGGCCCTTTAACTCAAGATGGTGACTAACGCTCTGACCTCTAGAGTTCGAAAACATACTTTTTTCATAACTAGCCCAGGTGCAGTCCTGTTGTCCCCCCTGGCTAGGGGAGACAACAGGACTAGATTTTTAATCAATGATGGCGAAATTATTTAAAAGCCATACATTGCAACCACATTTGAGACATTCTTCTCCAATATTGCGTCTGAAACAACTAAAGAACTGAATTCATNAAGTTTTGTAAGAAATTGCAACAAAATAATGACATTGTATGTGTAAACAAACAATACCATCCATTAAAGGCTCCAGACATCAGTATGCAGCAGAATCAGCGCAATAAAAAAATAGCGCAATATTTTGTTGCAATTTCTTACAAAACTTGCGCGCAAACAGCAAATCTAGTATGAAAATCATTAAACTTCTAATGCTCGTAACTCAGTTCAGACTGAGTTTAGAGGTATACATGCCATAGTAAGTTTGGTTTATTACACTATTTTGTAATCAAAAAACAAAGTTTGGTCGATGGCCGCGCGAAAAAAAAAAGACGCCACCTTCCATACAAAATCTGGCATTGTCATTTCATCAAAATCGGTTGCGAGGTTTAAGCGGGAAAGCGTAACAGACAGACAGACAGACAGACAGAGTTACTTTCGCATTTATAATATTATTAGTTGGGATTTTATGCGGACTACGACTCTCAAATTACAATGGGCAGTGTCGGCACGAGAGTTAATTATTAGACAAGTGAATAGCGCACGGTAATTCCCCTAATCAGTTCTCAAAGCGAGTGCCTACGCATATGTATTATTTGCGGGAATCCACGAAAAAACGTAAATAACTAACGATGACGTAATCATCATCTAGACCCCCTACCCCCCCATGTCATTAAAATAAGCAAAACAGAGACCCCCCCACCCCCTCTTGGTACTTACGTAATACTTGAACGGCCCCTAGGTAACCAAGGGCCCTGAGGCAAATAAATAAATGGGGCCCCACAGCTTTCTAAGCTCCTCGGTCGCGGGGCCCTGGGCACGTGCCCAAAGTGCCCAGTGGGAAAGAGAGGTCTGCTCTCACCTGATGGAAAGTGTTGATCGCTGACTTAATGCTTCTGTGTATTTCCAGAAACGTGCTGTACCGGTCGGCAGAACTTGGCGCTCGCAGTCTCGCGCTGTGTGTGGTGAGCGCGCCGCGCCGTGCCTTCCCGCCCGACGCGGCCGCGCACGTCGCCTTGCGTGAGTACACTATCTTGTACACCATACCACAAAATATAACAGAAGGTAAACTCCATACTAAGCGCGCTCGAGCCACGCACACATAGACACCGCTCACGTACGCGTTATCAAGACTGTCTCGGACGAATGCGAAGCGCGACTGCGTTCTCTTGAGTGACGCTGCTCACGCGTTTGTGAAATTGTTTTTTTTTTGTGCGAAAATGAGTGAACAACAAAAATGGGGTATTATAACATTTGTTAAGTAGATGGTTGCTTACACTCACCATTAAAAACTAAATTTTCGTTTTTTAAACTACCAATTGATTCCGGGAGGTAAGTAAGGTATTTATTTGTATTTCAATAGTTCGTTTAACGTTGACAAATTGAAATCCAACTCAATTATTAGGAATATCGAAGTGTTTAAAGATGTTTTAAGAATTATTGGATAATAGTGTCAACCACCCAACTACATACTACGTCATACTACTTCCTTCTCGTGTATTTGTTTGCAAACTATTACTATAATAATAACGTACTAAACTTAACCACATAATTATACGTGGATAATGTGGATATCTGTTATTGTCTTTCTTCCATAGTATTAAGAGTAACATTTTTCTATCTTATCGAAATAAACGCAACACATGACAAGACAACCCTAGCGCGACGGCCGAGCGCAGGTATGCGAAGCGAAATACATACATAAGTTTACCTTCTGTTATATTTTGTGACCATACCCTAAAGATGGTGGTTCGCGTCGTTACTGAGCCGGGAAACCGTAACTGTCACTTAACTTTAAATAACAAAATAAATTATTTGTAAACAACAGTTTGCGATTAAGACCGGAACAGGAGATAGTTATCTAAATCAAGTAACGCATTGCCATTTCGGACTAGCAACCTTTTTGGTTGCTAGTCCGAAATGGCAATGCGTGTTAGTAGAGCCTTATTTTGAGCGTACACTTCAACTTCCAAAAGTTTCTTTTTTTCTGTACCGTATTAGTAGCAGCATTTTAAACAAATCAGTGTTCGGAGTTTTAACGAACGTGTGATGTGTACTAAGCTACATTCTGACACGTATTTTGTTCCTATGCTTTTGGATGGCGGCTGACGATTTGTCAACACACTTTACGACCCGCTCGTCGCACGCATGTCCTAGTAAAAACTAGGTACATGCATATAGCAACAATACATGCTAGCACGCTCTGCTGCTCGCGCCGCCATTCCCAATTGGCGTCCATACATTCGCAGGTCTCACTCAACATTTGCTCACGTTCGCTCATATTCGACTAAATGAAAATGAAAATGAAAAATGAAAATATTTATTGCCAGAATCAAACAATACAATAACTAAAAGACAGACCTCCACACTAGGCATTGCCTGTCCTGTGGAGGAGAGAATAACGATTAACAGGTAGAATTAAGTACGGCTAAGCTGAAGCGTTATTTAAGGAACCAATAAATCGAAAATATGAAAAGTACACAGAAGACGAAAAGGCATCAGGGATGGCTGTAGGGTGTGTGCTGTTGTGTGTAAAAGTGTAGATGTGTTGTGTATTAGTGTGTGTGTGTGTGGGGGGGGGGGGATTTTCTTCTTCAATTATTTATTCTAATGAATTCTTCAGACTCATCATATGTCCAGTTCATCAGGGTCCGTGAAAAAAAAAACCTTTGCTTCTCTGACCGTGCAGTATTTATAATCACACAACCTGACAAGTTTATTGTAGATGTGTGGGAAGAGGAAGTTACCAAAACGCCGAGCAAATGAAGTTTTTACAGCGGGACAGGGAACTCTAAAAACACGCTTTTCGAGCTATTCGCCGTAACAATCAGAGTTCAGAACAGATTTGTGCATGGACACAGCAACCCTTAAGTAAAAGAGTCTTCTGACGCTAAGAACCTCGGCATCCCTGTATAAGGCTACTGTCAATAATAATTTATAATTTGTCAATCGCTCCCCAGGCACAATCCGGCGCTACCTCGAACAGAACCCCACACCAGCCCTAGTAATCCTCGCCTGCGCGCGCGCCGCCGACGCCGCGCTCTACGCATCAATAGCGCCCGCCTACTTCCCGCGAAGCGCCGCCGAACAGCGCGCCGGGCCCGCCGCCGACCTCCACGAGCGCCGCATCCGCATCATACACAACCCGCACTCGCACAACGCCGACAGCGGTGAGTCCCGCGCTATAGTTCCAAAATACTGGACTGTCCTCCTGTCGGTGGCATTGACAGTGGGGCCAGGCCTGTTCATCTCCGCGAGTTTACATCGAAAACAAAACACGCACGATTGCCCCCTACAAGAGTACTATTCGACAAGGCCTCACATACGAGCGAACATTGACTCAAGCACGCGTATTCTTGTGTATGATGGAAAAAAATAAAGAAAATGGTGTACTAAATACTGTGCAGTATTTAACTGCCTAAATAATAATAAAAACACAGAATGTACTTTTTTAAGTTGCCTGAAGACACTGAGAGGTAAATAAGTAGTTAATATTATTCATGATAATTCATGCTAAATCATGTATTTCCTCCGCCATTTTCTGCAGATTGGCACCTCACGTCACATCATTTTACCGAAGTCAGCCCTATAGCTTCGGCGCAGTACCGATCACTGACGTTTGTCAACAAAACTTCTGATAAACTTGCTTGACTCTTGAGACAAGCTAAATTACACCATATTGTTAATTACATTGAGCATACATTTTTGTAAATACCTTCGCGAAGTAAAACTTCTGTACGTAGTACTTACTATTATTCTGTGGCCCCACCGTCAATACCGGATCGCTGATTCAGATTTTTGCCATGTTGGAAACCGTATAGTTGAACGATGGTGGCGCCCCCCTGTCATTGAGTTTGGTGGGACAGTTCAGCGTGAGTCATCTATAACAGCACTATTCCCACCTCTCGTTCCCACCACTGCAACTCCTGTGTAGCCAGGATCTACGGCTTGACCGCCACAAAAACCCAACCAATGAAGGTCAAGTTTGTCCCGGGGGAAAGTTTAACTGTCATTGGACCCGCAACGAAATTAATCAGAAGAACATAGGAGTTCGAAATTAAGGTTCTACTTCCCTCCGTTGCAAAGCGGATGACAGGTGACAAACAAAGGTTTAAAACCTTTAAGAAAAGATTATGCACCACGGACAATAAATTAAATTAAGGAGGCCTATCTTGCCAATAATATTTTGAGTGCTCGCGCTAGTGATGCTCCCTCGAGCGCCGCGTCCGCATCATACACAACCCGCACTCGCACAACGCCGACAGCGGTGAGTGCCGCGCTAGTGACGCTCGCCTGACGACGCCGCGTTGTATGCAGCCCTAACGTCCCCTGAGGGCCTAGGACAGTCTTTCCCAAAGTGGGCGATAACGCCCCCTTGTGGGCGCTGCAGGATTAAAGGGGGGCGGTAAGAGACCCAGAAAAAAATCGGGACGTTGTGTAGAGGCTTGGGAGGCGTCATCTACTAGAAGGACTCTTAGACATCGACTGAGCTCGACTCTTGAATACAAAAATGGGGGGCGCTAAAAAATAATTTATTCTCAAAGTGGGCAGTAGACTAAATAAGTTTGGGAACCACTGGCCTAGGACCTTGCCACACTGGCGGATTGCAATCGTTTTCTGGGCGGAGCAGTCTCACGCCGCGGCATTTTCCAAGCATTTTGGCGACCGCGGTGTGCCCGCCGCGCCTCCGCTCCGCTTGCAATCCACCAGTGTGGCAAGACCCTTAGTATGAGTTTACGTCACTAGCGAGCGCGTTAAATATTATTGAAGATTTTAGTTTTCACAAATTTCCGCTAGGGACGCTGTACAATGCGTTTGAAAATGCTCATGAAGCACTTTCAGGATCAGTAACCTGTTTTTAGATATCTTGTATAGTTCAGAAATAATTGCGTGAGATCACTTATCGTTTCTACCCTGTATAGTAAATACACTCTACTCTACATATACATGCACAATTTAGTTCAGCTCCCATAAACAAGTAAAAAAACGTGACAGTTGTAATTATGAAATCCCATCGCTCCGTTTTTCGTATGTAATTAATTACTTCGCTCTCTGAAGAGATTCCTGCTAAAATATTTCAAGCAAAATCTACTTCTGTATACATTGCATGCCTCTAACAACTTTATGGCATAGAAACGAAATATGTGGTATCTGCATCCTACTTCATACTTCTTTAAGAGCGTTTACGTCTAGCGTGGCATGTCAAGTTTAGGTAATTTCGATGCTAGTTTTATTCACACTAAAATAATTAAGACTGTGTGCGTGTTCTCACGCTCTATAGTCAAACCAAAATACTTTGATCCACCATCGTAAAAGTGTGCCAGGCTGTCAAGTGACAGCTCAAGGAAACTATAAAATCTTCAAATCTTCCAACTCCGACTCCATAATTATAAATAATGGTATATATTAGTCCTAATCAATAATAAATACGTAAATTCTTTATCAAATAGTAAATTATCAAAGGTTTTTTACTATTTTGAGAATATTTTATACAGACTATGTTCAGCAGAAAAATTTTTGAATTTTAATGAGTAGAGATTTTTTCAAATCGGTTCCATTCAAAACAAACTTTTCCTGTTTACTATTCTTTTTTTATCCGGAAAATGCATAACATTTCATACCCACCAGCTGCGGGGGCAGCTAGTGGGTTATGTCATATGTGGGGTTCTTCCTACCAGAAGGTGGGTAGCCCCTACACCCACTAAAAACCTGACTGTTTCTGCCATGATCCATATGAGTGATATGAGGGAACGCGGGACATCGCCATTGGCTGTTGCCTTTAGCATTCGTACGTACCCGCCACCAGACACCTCCATGTCTAGCGACCGAGGCCTGTTAGGAAGGGACAGTTGGAGACCATAAGCTGTCCTCTTGCGCCCAGGGTGTCGGCGGCGGATAACCGGAGTGTCGGCTGAGGCCTCTCGCTCCCCCTTTCCACTGCTTCTTTCTATGAAAGAACACTTTCACAGAAAGTAAGCACACTATACCATAAGATTATTTGTCTCATCATATATTTTATATAGCGAGCNAATTAACTATAGCAGGCCAGTCGATTTGCTCTGCAGCTTGTGCAAGACCATCAAAATCAATTTTGAGCATTTTTCTTTTAAAGGGAGGCGGTCTGGGTAAGTCCGGTGAGATACCTGCCATGATCAGACTATGATCCGTAAGGTCTACGGGACAGACAACAGCTTCTGCTTTGGTTGTTGATGGGACAAAAAGGTGATCAATACAAGACTGGCAGTGAGTAGGGGAGTTTATGCTTGATATCAGATTGTGCTCGGCCAGTGAATTTAGGTAGGCTGATGAGTTGACATCGTCTGTTAAGATGTTTATGTTCGTGTCTCCGACGACTATTACACAAGGGTTGCGATTGATTGATGAGAGGGTCCTCCCCAAAGAATAGATGAAGCTATCTGGGTTCGTGAAAGAAGGTGATCTATATAGGGCAATAAGAGTAAAAGCATTCGGAATATCTAGCATGAGGCTGTTCGCGTCTTCAATTTCAGGTTCTGTAACATTACCAGACCATTTGTTATTTACATAGATAATTACACCTCCCGATTTGTTGATAAACTTAGTGGAACTGTAGCACTTATACCCCTCAATCTGTTTTAATATGGACGAGTCATTCAACCAGCATTCACTGAAGACTATGACGTCAAATGGAGTGTTCAACCTCTGAAGAACAACTAAAAAACTCTCAAAATTACGTTGCATACTCCGTATGTTCGCGTGTAAAATTTTAACAGAATGTTTACTTAAAATTTTACCACAATTTTCAATAATAGGAATTAAGTGGCATTCAACATTTAGAGATTGATCAATTTCAGTCAAGAGCTCAAGGGTATCCATAGTAGTAAGTAAAATATATTAGAGTTATGTTTAAGATACGTGTTGAGTTGAACGCCATCAAAAACTGTGTGGTGCTGAGGAGTAGTGTGGTTATTGTGATTGTGTACTTCATAACTAAGTGAGTGAGTGTACGCGGGGTTTGTTTGTAGTGAGAGTAAATGGCAAAACTGTGAGACTGAATTTGAAAAGTGTGGTTGTATTTTAAAAACAGAGGTGTGTGTGTGTAATGAGTGTGTAGTCTGAGAAGATGCCCGACTATAACAATGAAAAATAAATATAACAAAAAAACAACACATAGTCTCAGGAGAGACCGTTTGGGGCAAATTATGAAACCGTAAAATACATATTATTATAAAGCATCGCACAAAAAGGTCATACAGCCGAAGAAGGTAGTTATTTGCCTCTTGCAGCAGACATCCTTTCCAGGTCCTCAAAACTGCGTATGTGAATAGGTGGACTGCCCTCCTTGCCTTCTCCTCTCCTGATGTAGATATTCCCGTGGCGGGTCCAGCAGTATTTGTAACCGTTGTCACGCACAAAGTTCCTGGCGCCACGAAAAAGACGTCGGCAGTCACTTGTAAGCCGCTCATTTACGTACACTCTTCTTTGCGGTCCGGACGCCACTATGTCCTTACTATCAAGCGAGCGGCGTGTTTTTGCTTGTTTAATAAAGTCCTCTCGCTTACTTCTTCTCGTGAACGAGACAACCAGAGGGCGCGGCAAACGGTTTGTGTCACCTGAATCCTCCTTAAGCCGAGGCCCAGTCCGTGACACATAATTAAGATCGCGCTCATCTAGGTCTAAGCCAATTTTGACGGCTGTTGTGAGAACGAGGTGGTAAGGGTTTTCATTTGGGGTTTCAGTAATACCCAAGATCTCTAATTCTGACTGGAGAGATATATGGGCTTGTCTATTTAGTTGATCTTGCAAATGCGCGACCTGTGTCTTGAGGAGCTCATTTTCTTTTTCTTTTTCTTTTTCAGTCTCCTCCAAAGATTTAATACGCAGGTCGTAGTCCGCCAGTTTGGAGATTAACGCATCGAATCGTTCGGCAAAATCCGACTGCATCCTAATCATACCTTGATGTAAGAGACGAATTTCTGAGGCAATCGAGTCAAGGCTGGCCGGGGCCGAGCAAGGTGCATCATTTTTGAAACTTGGGATAGATTTACTTTTATCCCGGAAGGTAACATTCTGCCTAACGGGAGTGTCGGTGTTGTCACCGCCCCTCTTTGCCAACGCCCGACAGTCTGGGCACGTCCAGTCTTCCAGCTGTGAAGGGGTTAAGCGCAAAGCATTGGCGCATGATTTATGAAATACTTTCATACAGCTATCAGTTGTGCATACTATGCACTCCTCCTTTGATATGGGTTGCAGACAGCCCGAACACTTCATGTTGATTGTTGACAATAACAAGCAAAGAAGTGATATTGGTTCTAAAGTACGCACGGACCGACTCGTTCGACCGGCGCGAAGCGGGAGGTGTAGTGTAGATTGCGGTGACTCACCGTTCCGTGAGCGCTTCGCTGTCTGTTGCCGTCCGCAGTGCGTAGGTATTTGAATTTTGCAACGGCAAGTTAGCTTCCCACTGTGATAACTCTTCAACCACGAAACACAGCCAAAAACAAATCGGATCAGCAGCTTCCGGGTGTGCACAGCTCCACGACAATACCAATCAATGCCAAAAAGTGTTAAATACTTTGCACCTTTCGATTCATTGAACGCGGACGAACAGAATTGAGGTGTTTACCGCTCACCGTACGCGGCGTCCTCATTTGTGTAGATCAGTGAAATAAAGTATTATTTCACTGATCTACACAAATGTAATATTTGAGATATTCAATGCATTAATTATTATTGCAGCATAAAATTAATTTAACTTCGAATATATTTTGGTAACTAACCAGAGCAAATACAAACATTCCGGAACAATATTTACTCATAACTTGGATATTATGTTTTCGTTCAACAGAATTTCCTAGTTACGAACGAAAATTTATATGTATAAGGGTAATGCAAACGAAATATGTATTAAAATTAATTATTAATGTTCTGATGGCACTAATTTGAAGTTACGAAATTACTTCTGTTATGTTGAAAAAGTAATGAGATTTAAAAAATATTGGAAACTTATTAGCATGGTTTTCAATAATGAAGTTTCATCAAAATTCTTCTAAGTTACTAAGTACCTAGGTATTACTTTTTGCGTAAAGAGTGACAGACATTTCGTACAAATATTCGCATCTAAATATAATATTTAGTAAACTGTAATATTATCTGTGCTGTATATAGAAATATAAAAAATGGTACACTATTAAATGTAATGAGAACGTAACAATATTCACATATTGAAAATTAGGTTATCTTTTTAATAATAACAAGGTGTTGTGGCTTGTATTAAATCCTCAGCCCACAGTCGTCCTTGAGAAACACCCTAAATCATTTTCATACAACTGCTAAATAAAATATGCTGGGTTATTCTTGAAATATTAAAAGAGGTGTCTTTGTTTGTGTGTATTACACGTTGGTAATATCTGGATCTAGGTCAGATTAAAAAATATTTGTCGCTGAATCCTCGTTTTATCGTAGGTAGCAGATAGCAAGTGGAAGGTGCTGGCATGCAGGCCGCCACCAACTGGCTATTGTGGAAATCATTGGGGGAGGTCTATGTCTATGGACGTCCTATGGCTGAAATGATGATGATGATGATGAATCCTCGTTTACTTCTAGACAAGCAGAAATAACTCACAGATTTTAAATCACTGTTAGATTTAACTTTTGTGTTAATTTGTGAATTGAATCAAATATTTTTCTTTCAAATGCTGTCTGTCTGCGCACTTTTTCTCGCACAGCTGATCAACTTTGGTATTTTTTTTTTGAATAGGGAGACAATAAAATCAATTGCCATTTTTACCATGTGTGTATTCTGTTCCCAATAATAATACCTCATTTAAATTTATATTATTGGAGGCCTATGTTCAGCAGTGGCAATCAGTGGTGACTAAGTTTGTTCCGGCGTTTCTTCTCAGCACTTGCCATATGTTTGTCTCGAAGCGCTGCTAGGGCCCAAAAGATAAGGAGACATGTAAAGTGCCCCATAAGGGCTACCTTTTCTTTTTTATATTTACTATATTTGCCGTTCATAAGTGCCACTTGTGGTCTAAACTGAATAAATATTTTTGATTTTGATTTTTAGTGAATGTTCTGTGGCTTAAATGATTATGATGATGATTATAATAACTCTACTTAGTCTAAATAAGGTAATTTTAGGATCCATTGTTGCCTCGCTTCAAAACCCCGCATAATAGTGTTCAAACTATACTCATATCTTGTAAGTTATAAGCAACAAAGCTCGCCATATTGCAGTAAGTGGATTACCGTACATTGCTTTTGCACCCTAATGCTTGTATGCGGCTGGGATATGCAGTGCAACGACTCAGTTCAAATTATATGCGACTGTGTTATAATTAACATTAGCTTAACAATAAATCCTTTAGGGTGAATTGCACGACCTAACTTTGACCGTAACTACAACGATAACCGGTAGTTTTTGTATGGAGTTTGACAGATTTTTGACGTTTGTCAAAGTTAAAGTATGATGGCGCAACCCAGCCTTATTGTTGTTGCAATTCACGAAGGCGGGTTGAGCTTTACATGTGTGGTAGCTCGCTAGGTACTGTTCCTTTTTCAAAAGTTTTGATAGACATTAAACTACCACAAGGTGGACTGATGACCTCATAAATGTAGCAGAAAAGGCGCTGGATGCAGGCCGCCACCAACCAGCCACTGTGGAAATCATTGGGGGAGCATCCTACGCGTATGTTCAGCAGCAGTAGACGTCCTATGGCTAAAATGATGATGATGATGATGACACTTTCGATATGTGCATGTAGGTACGTACACGTACACACACAAGTAAAGCTCACTTAAGAACTTTATTACAGTAAAAAAAAAATTAAAATGAAACTACAGCTACAGTTTATTCTTCTATAACAATATGTTGAAAACAAAGCTGTTGAGTTTCCAAATAAATAAATAAAAATAAATGGCCAGCGTGTGTGGTGGGACATTGTAATGAGATAGCTAGTACAGTCTTTTCCAGCATCTGTACCCAAATGGTGCGTATTAATATGTCGGTTTTCGTTCAGCTGTGTCTACTAGTAAAGCAGCTTATAAGCTCTAATTATTTGCAATTCCGTATACTGTGAACTTTTAGAGACATGAGGCTTCGTCCGATCTTAATTAGAAAAGTAGACTCTAGTGCTTAATCCTTAGAGCTTTAAATGCAAGTGTGTGTGCCAGCATAGTAGCTTACTGCAAGTGCTACAATTCTTCGTAACCCGTTTCGTTATAATACGAGGCAAGTCAAGGAACACCTTCAGACTTTAGACTGGGTCCGAACATAATCACAAAAGTTAACTAGAGCATTTCTATGTAATGTAACGTTCTTTGGAACAATAGGTACAGGTAAATGTACGTTTGGTTCATCAAAGTATAAGTACGATACTATCACTGACACTCCGGGTAGGAAATTTTATAGAGCGGTGCGTTGTTCTGTTACAAGTAAATGCTCTAGTCCAGGGGTGGCCAACTTAATTAGACATAAGATCTACTGTTTACTAACGAAACCCTGGGCGATCTAACAACATACTTCTTGAAATCTTAAATGGAACAGCATAGTTTAGTACACAATCATATATTTTTTGCCTTGCCACGATCGACTGGACTAATATTCGCGATCGACCGGTTGGCCACCCCTGCTCTAGTCTATACTCACCTTATAAGTAGGGCGTAGATTTTAAGTTCTTTTACAAGCATAGAAGACTTACGCCCGTATTCACAAACATTATTATGAGGTCTCACAGTGCGCGTAGAAGCACAGGGTGACACACAAACTAATCACAGAGCTCTATTCAACGCTGTGCGTTCCATTTGCTGCTTCACTTAAGCAAGCATCGTTTGTGAATACGGGTGTATTATAGCAGCCCTTATCGTAGTTATATGGGGCAAGTCTGCATACTAAAAGCTCCTAATGTCTAGTTCAGTGGTTCTTAACCGGTGGTCCGCGGACCACTGGTGGTCCCTGGAAGCATTCCAAGTGGTCCACGAAGACATCGTAATAAACAAGTGACGTGACGTGATGAGTCGAGTTAACATAACATAATTTTATAGGATTGTGAAAAAAAGTGGTCCCTGAAAAGACAGGAATTTGGTAAAATGGTCCCTCGTGACTTTAAGGTTAAGAACCACTGGTCTAGTTGAAGCCAAGCTAGATAATATACGGAGTAAAATGCAGCAGTATTTCCAAACTGCTTTCCAACCAAGTTATTGAATTCCTCAAGTTTTAGTCAAGTGAACGAAGTGACTCTATAATAAAAAAATTACAACCTATACTTACCATATTCTTCACTAGGGGGTTACGGATTACGGTAGCATCTGTCAGGTGATTTGTCTCTACTTTGATATTAAAAACGATAATGATTAAAATTTCTGCCTCATTTACACTCTTTATATACAGCAACACATAAAACATTTGAGAAGTTAATATGTATTTTATATCTATTTAAATATTATGGGATTCAGTGCATTCATTCGTAGGTACATAATGAACCTCCATTCATTTTATGACGTCTTTTCAATTAAGCATTAAATTCAGACGTTTATTCATTAAAATAAACTATTTAAATGTCGTACAACGATGTATTTTCCAGAGAAATTCTTTTGTAAACAATCTCATCACGAACATTAAGGTTCATTTACATGACACAGGGCTCTGCATGCATACATTATTGCGTAAATAAGATTGGTTATACAGTTTAAAGCGGCGTAATTTAAAACACAATTATTATTGCGAAATTATTAAATTATAAGCCGTTGTCTGCCTATCATGGAGGGATCTCTTTATGTCTACGCAACATTTTGTCAATATTATATCATTCAAATACCTAGTTTTCACATTATTAATTTGTAAGCTTGTGCGACGTCTATTTCGATAGGAACGTATTTTATGTTTATAATTAAAAACAATTTACGATATAATAATAAAAGTTATTTAATTAATAAGTTTCATGAAATATGTTTTGAAATTAAGGATTAGCACCAACACAGGTGCGTTTTGACGAGCAATATCTATAATCTGAAGAAAGCATTTATAAGAAAGGTATAATGACAAAAGTTTCATTAATATAAAAACAAAACACAATCCAAAATGGCTGCCAATATCCCGCATGAAAAATGCAGCTGACGATTTAAGAAATATTAAAATATGGCTAGAAAAATAACGATTAATCAATGTCCACGCGATTTATACACACTCCTCAGCTGTGAACCAATATTCTGGATAATTAATGGATGCCCTGATTTATTATGAAAATAAATGTATGGGCGTTTATCGGGGAACGTTTCTTTGCATGTGTCTATTGTGTTGGTCGCTATTTATCACCTTCTGATACACTGGATACAAAGGGTTTGCTTTGGTGTTGTTTGTTTTAACGAATCGCAAAGGGTTGTTTTTTTTTATTTAATAAGGCTTATAAAACGAGAATGTGTGTAAAAATTGTGAAAAATTCACACCAAAACTATAAACCGAGCTTGTATGGTTGTGAGCGACTAGATATAATGCAATAAACACACATTAGTAAAATATGAACAATAACACACCTTATCTTTAATGTTGATACTGTTTGATGTAATTACCCGTTTTTACATTAGAATGATCTGTATGATTGCAATGAATACAACCGCCTCTGTGGTCTAGTGGTAAGACCACCTGCTTCAGACGCAGAGGTCCCGGGTTCGATTCCCAGTGGGGGCAAATTTTTCTGTTCGGTTTGGTTGGTGGTAGAGCTTGTTCTAAGCCCGCCTGGCTAGCTACCACCATCTTACCTAACTTTGTCGCCATAACATTGTTGTGATCCGACAGTTAGAGGTAAGAATCAGATAGCCAGTTCTTCCGTGGTTGAGGATTCCGGGTGAAGCTCGCTTCCACCTTCGGGCCTGATCATCACTTATCATCAGGTGAGAGACAGGCCAAGAGCTTCCTCGTTGTGGATAAAAAAAAAATAAGGTTTGGACATTAAATTATATAACTTTGAGCAAGAATTTAATGTTTCAATACATTTGTGACAATCGTTTGGAGCGTATAAAATTCCACGCGCTATACGCACCAATGAGTCAAGCGATCGGGTATCTCGATTAAAATCCTTTTCCTTTTATTCTTGTTTTATTTTAAATACGTGTGTTAAAAGAGGAATAATTTTAAAATGTCACTGCATATCCCTGAAATAAAGTATGTAGGTACATACTCGTATTGTTATATTACAGAATATTACAGAAGCTTGTAACATAGAGCATCCGGGTAAAGAATTACAACAATGAACTTTCACTATAAGCCGGCACTATTAGGTACCTATTTATTCTGTGCCCAGGTGCAGTCAACCGGTTTTTAGTTGGCCGATAGTTGGACCCGATTCTAATTTGTATGAAGAATCGTCCGATACCAAATCGGTGTAATGTGCGCACTATCATACATCTCCATACTGATCAACAGCCAAAATGGGTGGTCTGCGCCTAGGCTAAAGCAAACCTTTTTTTTGTTTAAAATCCACAAATCTTACTATATAAAGTACCTACTTTTTATTTGTTGATCTTACAGTTAAAAGTTGCCAAACTTTATTTCTAAAGGTCGTTGTCCAACCTGAGCTATGTGCGAACCTGACACTAGCTTGACCTCTAGGGGAATGTACGCGTGTTCCCCAAATTGATGCTCAGATCCTGGTGAAATCGAGGCGCTCCTGACTAAGTAACGGATGTAATACCCTTAACAGATTTAAGGGCGTAAACTCCTGTATTTCTCAGACTAGTAGTGTTGTTGGTTTTGTAATGTCGATAAAGAGTCGATAGTTTTAAAAGTGTTGCATTCGTAGCACTGCGCGCTTTGCAATATCTTTTATGATTCCCGAATTCATTCAATCTAAGGCATTCAAACTCAAAGTGTGAATTATTAGTGACTTCTAGGCAAGCTCATTTTATCTTAAGTCGCATTTACCTACCTACATATAAATCTCAAATATTTTTTTTTACAGGCAAAATGTTATGAGTCTAGATACTGTGTTTACCTTTAGATTGGTCTTTGATTTTATTTGTCACTTTCGTAATGATGAAACTAGTGTATTCGGGATATTAAAATTTTCAAGTCAGTGAAATCAATAATATCGATATTTCCTTTCCAACCTTTATAACATCACTAGCTCATACTCTTCGAAACCGTGGCCAGTTGCGATCGGTGGCCTGATGCCTTATTTATGTTCCGGATAATTTATCGCAAAGTATAGATGTTAACCTGTGCGGGCCCGATTAAACGTGGGTCTGGCCATAGATATTTGATCGGAGTATCGTATCTGATACTACAGTCTAATTTTTTAGAAATCAGCAAAAATGTCATCAAAAATGGCCAACTGACATAAAAATATTTTTAGTCTGTGAACTAGTGATGCGACAAAACCTCTCGTTAATCGCGAAGTGAAATTATTGTAGTACTTGCGTATCATCGCCGGGTGATCGTCAAAACACTAAAGATATCGCACCCTTCCTGGAATAAGTACGCAAGTGAAAAATGCCAACTTTTCAGGAGCGTAAAAAAACTGTTCTAAAAATTTATTACCATTATTAAAAATATGTGTTATACATCAAAAGATAGCTAAAAATNCGAACAGAATTGAGGTGTTTACCGCTCACCGTACGCGGCGTACAACCCAGAGGACCCAAATACACGTAGATATTTTATGGATAAACTACGGCAGTAATTCTTAAGTCTGTATTACAATATGCCTTTCATAATTATCAAAATATATAAGAAAGAATGAGGTTTTTTATTGGTTAAACTTCACTTTTTAGATCAATCACAAGACAGAATGTATAACTGAAATTTAATCGAGTTTGGACGTTCTTTCGTAATACAAAACTTATGCCCGTTTTCACCATCAATCCCTAATTTTTAAGTGACCCCTATAATAACACATATTATCAGGAATTTTGTTTTCATATGAGTCACTTAAAAATTAGGGATTGATGGTTGTACTGGACAGTCGCTCGGGCGGGCAGAAATAAGAAATACCTTCGGTTTAAATAAAGATGTATTCTTGCCTAAAAATGCCCAGACGGCTTTCAAAACACAACTTCAAAAACTAAAAATAAAAGGTTTCAAAAAGAATAAAAAAGTGTAAAAACATAGACAAAATAATTATCAAGAGGTTAGTCCACCTATCGGTTCCTAACAATGGTGAAAACGGGCATTGGTGTAAAAAAGTAAGTGAGCTAAAATGAAGGACTGAGTTAATTCACCCTAGCTTGTGTCATTGTTTGAGCACCACTGTCTTTTTTGTTTCCAGTGGACGTAATCGCCATTCTGCGCATAAATACGACCCCAACGGAATAGCTCTCATATAAAACTAATATAATGTGCCATTTTTGTACCATTAGCTATATCCGAGGACGTTCATCATGGAAATGTAGCCCAGGCTTTATGCAACGAGAATTATACTATGTAAATGTTGCCATTAAAAAATATAACAAGCTTACGCTTGCATTGTTTGTAGGCTCTTGAGTAATTAATACTGGGCGAATATATTTTGTGTGTTTTTTTTTTTGTAATTAAAAGGACAGATAATGAATATTTAAGAAAACAATTGTGCCTACAATTTTATCGCCCGTATTCACAAACATTACTATGAGGTATGAGTCATTACAGTGTCCGTGGACGCACAAGGTGACACACAAACCAATCACAGAGCTCTATTCGACGCTGTGCGTTCGATTGATGCTTCAGTTAAGCAAGCATCGTTTGTGAATACGGGCGTAAGTATGCGCCCTAAATGACAACTGTTACAAACTTTTAAAAGTATATTTTGGTAAAAATAAATAAATTAACAAATCAACAACGAAGGCTAAAGACGCTGAATTGTAATGGATATGCGCCCACGAGTTTATTTCAACACGAAACCTCCCAAACACCCTGTGGATTAATCCATAAAAAAGTGAAAACTCATTTGAAAAATTACCGGTACCATAATTAATCCGCGTTCTTGAATATCACACCCATAAAACGTGTATCGTCGATCAACGTCAGAAAGGTGTTAACGGCTTTCCAGAGTTCAATCCAAACAGCCAAGAGCAATGTTAATAATTCACCAGCGCGGCTCTGAGCCAACGCAGTGACACTGACGAGACTGCAGTGCGACTAATTTGATTTCCGTCAAGAAATGCATGCATAAAGTATTTGGTGTTTACCTCCCAGAGGACGATGAGCGTAGGCATTAACTGTTCGTTGTTTAATCTTTGCCTGTTTTGTGTTCTTTTAGATGTTTGTGTGATTAAAAAATTGTATTTTCTATCGTAATATTAAAAAGTAGGTACTTTATTTTTGCTACTGTACCAGGCGATTTCTAAAATAGTTAATGGTATTTAAGAATAATGTTTGTATCACAATTTTGTTCTCATTTTACTTACAATAACCATTAACCGCTTGAGTCCCAGACGGCATTAATTAATGTCATAACAATTGATTATCTATTGTGTCTAGATTCGCGGGCCTTGAAGGATTAATAGCACGGACTAAAATATGTACAACATCCAACTATATCTAGGTATCCTCTTTTACCCAACAGATTACCTCCCGTAACAGCCCGAATTCACATAAAATTCTCATTTTCTCCTCATTTCCTCACTAAATTACATAAAGGAAACACAGCATGCAATTTTTGAAAACATAAATTTACATTGTGCTTTACACAAACGAAATATAATAAAAACGGGGAAATCCGGTGGAAAACATTGGAGGAAGCAAGTTGGTGAAAGAAACTAGAAACTCTGTAATACCTTATGAATTATTACTCTTCTCATGTGATGTTATTATGAGTTATACCCAAACCTCAGTGGAGGGGTTCGAATAGTTGCGAAGTTCAACCCTAAGTTTTAGGAATGTATTTATAGGATAAAACCATTTTCACAATACAGTGTGAGTCACGTTAAAGTGTACATATGAAAATAGATGAAACTAGACCTATTTTTATCGACAAAAAAGAGGTCAAAAAATTTTTGAGATTTTTTTTGTAATTTTTTTATAGAATTTTTTTCTTCCAATTACTTATTGTAAGGAAAACGTAATAACTTTTAAACTAAACGGTATATCCTGATAAAATAAAAACAGTAGTTTCATCTATTTTCATATTATGTACACTTTAACGTGACTCACACTGTATAGTCGACAACACACTTTTGTTGAAAAAATCGCATCTATAGTCTCTAGGTACAGTCAGCATCAAATAGTTCGTGACACCCAAAGTAGCCAAAATTCGCAACACGTCTTTGTTACAATCGGAATAAGGTTGTGTTGTCAAGTTTTAGGCCTTCTTGGGCCTCACAAACTGTTTGAGGCTGACTGTAGGTACATAAGATGTCACAGTGTTAATTTTGATGTGCTAGTAAAAGGAGATAATTCTGTACCCCCAGTGAAAAGGGATCTAACTCGACTTAGATCAAAATTGAGTTTATAACATAATGTGAATCTCTGAAAAATTAGCTATTTTTGTATCTAATCGGTATGTTTCTACGACGTGTAGAAAAGAAAATAATTTTGTGCCAAATGATACAAGTAAGGCTTTGTGAACCAATTTTGAGTTTTCTTTCGTGTATATTGATACATGTCTACTTTTAACAAAGTGTACCGGAGGATTCTTTCAATATTTTATTGTGTCAAGAGGTACGACTCGTGTTACTACTTTTTACACGATTGAAGTTGTTCAGATTGAATTTGTGATTAACAATATAAGATGACTCATATTAATATACACAAAAAAAACTATGTATTGTTGGTTGGTGAAAAAGAATGTAACTTAATTTATATCACAAAAAGTAAAAGACAAATGATTATTTATTTTGTGTATAATGATTCAATTAGACTAATACCATTAACCACAAAAGTTTCGTACATGTGTAAAATGTTATCAGTTACTTAGATCAAAAACATTTGAAAATCGCAACTAATGATTTGGTTAATTATTTGGTGTAAAATGATATAACTTAGCCCAATTGTCAGATTAAAGGAAAACATAATGCGTAGTTTATAAATCAAAGAACTTTAGTTAATAGTTTTAATAAATAATGGTTAACATCTACTAGTAAAACATATAATTGAATTCATAGTGCCTAACGTTGTCAATAAAAGTACTTAATAAGTGCATTATAGAATTTACAAGAGCTCCAACTACCAGAACTCTTTATAAACAAAACTCATCACCTTAGACAATAAATTGAACTGGGCGAGTCATGTCGAGAACAAAATAAAAATGGCCTGTATAGCATTCCATCAGTGCAAGAGACTCATTGGTAGTAGATGAGGTCTCAACCCAAAGATAACACTGGCTCTACACGTCGGTTATATGGCCCTCTTACACAAAATATTATAGATCACTTGTGTGGTGGCACAGAACACAACTATCAACAGCAAGATCAAAACTCCAAAGCCTGCAACGCCTAGTAAGCATAGCGGCCACTAGTTGTATGAGAACCACTCCATCGACATCACTTGAGTACCTTCTGAATCTCAGATCTTTAGACCTCATCATTCAGGAGGAAGCGCAAGCAGCCGCTCTAAGACTTAAAGGTAAGAACGGCATATAGAAGCAAAACAAGGAGACAGGACATTCCACGATCCTGCACAAAACCCTAATAAAAGAAATACCTCTCACCGAGGCACCTATCGGCAGAATTCCCTGTGTTCACTCTTCGACTGAAGATATAATATCCAGCTTACAGCGGAAACGCAAGATTGCTCTGGAATCAATGAAGTTAGGATATTACACTGACGGCTCCAAAACCCAAAAAGGTACGGGAGCTGGTGTCTTCTCGAATTACCTAAATATACTAAGAATATCAACAACACTTGATAAACACAATACAATTTTCCAAGCAGATTGCAATCAGAGCAGCACAGGCGGTTGCAACCATAGACATCCGAGGTCTGAATATAAAAATAATCTCAGATAGTGCAAGCAATACAAAGCAACTTAATATACTACATTATAATACTTATATTGGAATGCCATGACGCGCTCCTAAGTCATTGCAGATGCAAATGGCGTTACCCTGCACTCCTGAAGTGGATCAAAGGACACAGTAACTCCTTGGGCAACGACGCAGCAGATGAACTGGCCAGAAGGGGATCGTACACGACGGTATTTGGTCCGGAACAATTATAATGCCGATACCATAAGCACAGATCAAGACCTGGCTGCGCTCCAAAATAGAAAAATAACACCACACAGAATGGAAAGATTGTGAAAGATGTAGGCAAACAAAAGATGCAGTTGTGGATATTATATCGAAAAAGTTAAAGACTCATAAGACTTAACAGGGACAACATCCGCAAGGTCCTAAGTGTAATAACAGGTATGTTAAACAAACACCTACACAGTATAGCTGTACAGACAGCCTGATGTGCAGAAGATGCATGGAGGCAGAAGAAAAACCACAGCACGTGCACAAGGAGTGCAGAAGCGTAGCAGATCAACAGGCTCAAATTCTCCAATCACCAGGGTCGCTGCAGAAGGCCTGTAGAGACCTAGATAGGCTGCTGCTACCTGGGGGGATCTGGAGCGGTTGGAATAGGAAGATCAAATAGCGCACAATGGTCTAATCAAAAGGTTAAGTGCAATATTCGATTGCCCTGCAAAACTAACTACGTAAGTCCTTATGAATGGATACTATGTATAAAGTAAATAATTATGTAAATGGCATGTGTTGCTGGACTTTATCTGCTTAGCTCGCAAGTATAACATGTCTTGTTAATCATGTCTCTATTGATTTAAGAAGATTCCCGTCTTAGGCAGTTCGATTTTTTCAAGTTATTTATGATTTAAGAAGAGGCTGACAAGGGTGGCTAAATATCTTGCGCTGCTTCTTCTCAGCACTGACCTATTTATGTCCCAAAATAAAAGTAGGGTTCAAGTGATACTAGGACGTGTTAAAGGGCTTTTTAAAAGCCTCTTTGTTGAAAACAAATGCATTTTATGACTTTACTTTTATATTATCCTTCTGTAGCCAAAAAGCAATCAATATAGCTTGACATCATCATCTCTGGTCCAGAGTTTGATTCCCAATAAGGTAATTGTAGAAAACAAACTTTTCTCTGTCTCCTGTCTAATTAGTTGATGTGAAACCATTGTTGTTTCTGGTCTTTATTACCCAATTGCTTCAACTAATACTTACTTTAAAATAGGAGATAATGTATGTGATTTAGGCCGATATCATTCATGGTATATGGTGTAATAATTAATAAAATAGTAGTTTCAGATCAGAATAAACATTTAAGGAGTAAATAATTAGAATCCACTCTAAAATTCTAGCCTTATTCCTTTACAATCGCCACTTATATCACTTTACACATAATTATTAGGATACTTAGATCGCTATTATGTTAGTTAGATCAGTTTACACATTTTTTTTCTCATCACAAAATTGGTGTATATTGATATAAGTAGAAATTTTTGGACGATTTACCCTAAATAACCTGAAATAATGATTCCTCATAGTGTAATTACTAATGTTTGTTTTACAACTTTTTCTAAAATTGAAGAAACAAAAAATTATCAACAGAAATGGCGTAAAATGTATCACTTTACACTTGTTAGCGGGTGGTCAATTCAGTGTGGTGTAAAATGATTTATGTCCCATTACATCACTTTACACGAATGTAAAGTTGCCATGCATGGCGATATAACTGGGTTTTTATTTAATTACGAAAAAACCACATGCTATATTTCCCAAACTGGCACACTGCCTAATTATATCTAACATTACCTTTCACCTAAAAAATATTTCACCAAGTTATCTCTAATAGCGACGAAGCAGGATTTTTTTTAACTTCAAATGCGATTTCCCAAAAATCACCATTTTCGACTTAACTCCGTTTTCACTGGGGGTACAGAATTGTGTGTATTATAAATAAACAATGCGCCTGTAGGCCTAAGATAAGCGATAAGCGGTTATCACGCCATTTTATCGATTTTGTCTATACATTCTGACGTCGATAAAAGTTATCTTAGGCCTAAGTCACGATAAACAAGTATCACATAGTTTCAAGAGATAGATCAATTCCAGCGTAACAGAGTAGTTGTGAATATTAAAAAGAATTCACGAACATCAAATAAAGGTAAACGTCCTATAATAACATTGACCGCACTTATCTTAGAAAGCCAATTTCCAAACGGAAAATCAATGGCTCCATAAAAAATATATCTGTGACACATTCCGATACAAACGTTCAGTAATTTCGATATATCTGACAGACTCCGTTACCAGAGCAATTCGGCGGCAAAACGTCATGACTTATAGCAGGAAATATATTGACCTATATATCAGTCCCCTTCCGATAGAAGCAGTCACCGAAACTCCAAATATCGTGACCCCCGCACAAATGTTGTACTGCATGCTCTACAATAAGGAGACCTGAAGAATAGGGCGGATAGAACAGCCATGTCAATTAGATGCGAAGTGTTACCACAGAATAATAATAAGTACTACGTACAGAAGTTTTACTTCGCGAAGGTATTTAAAAAAATGTATGCTCAATGTCATTAACAATATGGTGTAATTTAACCTGTCTCAAGAGTCAAGCACCATTTTGTTGACAAACGTCAGTGATCGGCACTGCGCTGAAGCTATAGGGCTGACTTCGGTAAAATGATGTGACATGAGATGCCAAACTGCGGAAAATGGCGGAGGAAATACATGAGCATGAATTATCATGAATAATATTACCTACTTATTTACCTCTCAGTGTCTTGACGCAACCTAAAAAAGTACATTCTGTGTTTTTATTATTATTTAGGCAGTTAAATACTGCACAGTATTTAGTACACCATTTTCTGTATTTTCTTCCATCATACCTACACAAGAATACGCGTGCGTGAGTCAATGTTCGCTCGTATGTGAGGCCTTGTCGAATAGTATCCTGTAGGTGGGCCATCGTGCGTGTTTTGTTTTCGATGTAAACTCGCTGAGATGAACAGGCCTGGTGTTACTAAGACTGAGTAGCACCACCTAACTTTGACCGTCTTCTTCTTCTTCCTCGGTCCCTCACTGATGAGGATCGCGACCACAGATAGTGTTCCTCTACAGACTGCAGTTATAAGCTGTGTAGACCGCACGATGCAAACTCCCGCCCACCGTCTTCCTCACCGCGTCCGACCATTTCGTAGGTGCCCTGCCCCGTAACTTTGACCGTAACTATAACAATAACCGGTGTTTTTTGTATGGAGTTTGACAGATTTTTGACGTTTGTCAATGTTAAAGTAAAATAGTGCAACCTAGCCTAAGTAAGGCAATTACGTTTTATCATCATCAGCAGACCTAGGATGCCCGCTACGACAAAATCTATTCGAGGACATCGCTTTTAGACGATAATTCCAAAGTGTGTCATCTAAAATCGATATAAATACGGAGAAGATTTTATTCTGTCGCGTATCCTAGTCGGTCTAGTTTTATAGTATCCGCTGCAGGAATACGACCCTCAATTATTTACTAAATGCAAATGGTATAGTTTGTCTACACTCCCCATGTTCTCAAAATTATTTATCTTTTGGCCTCTCAGGACTTTTACATGAAGAGGAGGGGCTGTTTTATTACGTCAAGAATCCAGAAAAATAATAAATATGCAAAAGTCATGGACCATAAAACGACCCTCCTTCTTTTTTAAAATCGGTTGACAAAGAGATGAGGTGTTAAATTTTCATCCCTAAATTGTTTAGTAAAAAAATAATGGTCACTTGAACTTCTTTAGTTACAAAATTATGTGACTGGCTCTTCAAATTTCGCTACGCCAGTGGTGCCAATTTACGCTGGTCTTCTTTTCAAAGCGACCAATGTATAAGAGCTCCGGAAAGACGTGACGTGCCCCCTATTTGTTGGGCTTTGTTGATTGAAAAGAGGGGGGTGGGGGTCTGCCCAAACTGGCTGGTTCGATGCTTGCGGGAAATATATTGGATACATCATCACAATGGCTCGATGCATGAGATTACTTTTAATACATCACGGGATTTATAGCTTTGCTTACTGTTAGGGATTTGGATGTTTTGCGGAAAATATTTTACTGCTAGTGTCAGGCCCATGAGCTGGTTATTCGGCTTACAGTGCAAAAAGGGGTAATATATGCGCCCCCCGTCATGGTATAGTACTAGTAAATCCAGTAATAAATCCAGTAAAAAATCTACTCATTTTATAACCACCTCTGTGAAGTGGTCTAGCTAACCGCCTCTGTGGTCTAGCTAACCGCCTCTGTGGTCTAGTGGTAAGACCACCTGCTTTTTCGATTCCCAGTGGGGGCAGATTTTTCTGTTCGCTTTGGTTGGTGGTAGGGCTTGTTCTAAGTCCGCCTGGCTAGCTACCACCATCTTACCTAAGTCTGTCGCCATAACAACAATGTTAACAGCAATGTTGTGTTCCGGCAGTTAGAGGTAAGATAGTCAGTCCTTCGTGGTTGAGGACTCCGGGTGAAGCTCGCTTCCACCTTCGGCCTGATCATCACTTACCATCAGGTGAGATACAGGCCAAGAGCTTTCTCGTTGTGGATAAAAAAAAATACGAGTACCACAACTGACGTTGCTAAGAGCGTCTTTCAGCCAGACACGCATCAGTAAGAAATGACTTTTCTAAGACACTTGTACATAAGACAAGCAAACATTTTACACATACAATATTCAATTAGAATGGGAAATGATTCTGAACTGCAAGCAAAGGCTTCAAATTAAGCTTCATTGCGTCAACTAGAGATGTTAACACATATTCGAAGAGGAATTCTTGGTATACTTTATAACTATCAGACTTGAGTAAACACACGTTCTTGTATCAACAAAACTCATGGACACGTGAAAGAGCGTGGGTGGATGAAATCAAATGTGTATGACAAGTATCAGAGCGTGTATGGACACGTTGTCATCCACGTGAGTTGTTATATTCAGGCGGACCTTGTCTTAGATACGTTTCGCAATAAACAGAATATTAGACTCAGTTTCCAAACTTTCCGAGTAAAATATAGGCATAGCATCTAATTACATTTTTTCTTGCAAAATTTTTCTATTTAAACTGCATAAAATGCCACTGAAACTTTCTTTACGTTAATGCTGTTGATTTAGGTGGTAAAAACGATACTGATTATAAAATTCATGTCTTTAAATGACACTCAAAAGGACTATAATCAATATTAGGAGTAGGTACCATTTTTAATCGTTTACAATATTTAAGACCATATTTTGGTAATTGACCTTACTCATATTATTGATTGCCATAGATTTTTTTTATGCAAAACAAGGCAGGTATTTGACCGCAATCTCACCTGATGTTAAGTGGGATGCAGTTTAGGATGGTACATATCTGTACTGTAAGTGCCTATTCACTCTCGCCTTGAAAAGGCCCGGATTATAGTCTACTTACTGATGTTTCTTTAACTTTAACTTTAGACTTTCTTCCATTAAATAAAATTAAGAGGTTTTTATTTTACACCGCTCCAAGCCAGTTGGTCTCATAAAAAAGAGATCACCTACGCACCTTTATCGCATTATCTATTCTCCAACACCCACATTTTTCTTACAAATCCTTTTGCCCACCCTACACTTATATTACTAAACGCAAAAATATCGTCCTAACTCCAGTCGTTAAGGAAAACGATAGAAACTAACCACGTAAACACATCACACGCTTGTCGGCACCGCCATGCATGGTTACCTCCATTCACTCTCTTATTTGCAATTTCATTTTGTGGATAAATGTGCGAGTAGACAGAGGTTGGCGAACATTTGCGGCGGTTTGGGACGAAATCGATCTTCTAAATAAATTGTCAAGAAAATGGAATCAGTTGGTTATTAAAAGATATAACTCAAAAGTGACTGACTGACTGACCGACCGACATAGTGATCTATCAACGTACAGCCCAAACCACTGGACGGATCGGGCTGAAATTTGGCATGCAGGTAGATGTTATTACGTAGGCATCCGCTAAGAAAGGATTTTACGAAACTCCACCCCTAAGGGGGTAAAACGGGATCCACCCGTAGGAAGTCGCGGGCGGTAAAAGATATTTAAATAAAAAACCTGTGTCTCTGACGAGTCATTCGTCCAACTTGTGTATGATGATTTTTAAGTAGCCTGCTGTGACTTACTTGAAACAAATAAAAAACAACAATCAATTTAATGCTATCGAATCAAAGCACACACATAAAACAGGTCTATAATTTTCTACTTTCATTCAGTATTTCTGTGGATTCAAGTAACCCGCCAAAGCCACAAGTGTTACAGTGGTGTTACAGGTATCTAGAACAAAACATATTATGAAGAAAAGAATCAAAATTAATTTATATAGCATTAAAATCACCTTTTACTCTGTAAGGTAAGCAGTTTTTAAAAACAAACCAAAGTATTTCATTTTCGATGTTTTAATCTAGATCGCATTCTTTATAGTGTAGCTTTACTCCTCTACTACACGTAGTTTCATATAAATAAGAGGTCTCTGTTGATTATAGTCTATTAGGTTGATGAATATATCTGTACAAGTTTGAATCTCTATTCCTAACCATTCAAATACCCGCGACTTAAGACCCGTACCTACACATAATGTACACATAAGAAATCAATTGTTGCCGCGAACTCATGTGACTTCTTATGGTTTTATGGGCTTTAATTTACTCGTTCACTTTGGCTAATTAATCATACGGACAATAGACGGAGTCATATATTCTATCGTAATAATAATTCAAATGAATACGTAATTTCGATTCATAAAATACAAGTAAAAGCTTAATAATAAAGCCCATAACCTGAACCAAGCGTACAGCTGCGATGGCATTAAATATTAAAGCTATTTTAGTAGCCGAGCTGAAATTAGGTGGATTGTCCACTAGGCTACTCGGAAATTATTTGGTCGGCCACGTACAGCTGTAGATCAAACTAGCGCTAAATGACGAAATTCTACAGTAAATTGTGAACTTAATACCCTTAGAATAAGGTTAATTCATAAATTCGTCATTTTAGGCACATATGCGGCTATGGCGTTCATAATTTGAAACTGTACGCTTTGGTAGACTCATTAGACACTTTCAGCGAAACTCACTTCCACCTTCGGCCTGATCATCACTTACCATCAGGTGAGATACAGCCCAAGAGCTTCCTCGATGTGGATAAAAAAACTGACAGTTTGAATGAAGATGTTATGATACAATTTGGACTTTACCTTAAATACATTATTAATAGAATCGCTATAAAAAGTTTAGGATAATAATCTTAACAGGTAATGAAACAACCGTATCATAGATTACTAATAAGTTAACTGTATGTGCATATCTTTTAGAAATCTAGTACCTGTAAGTTAAGACCTACCCTACCCTACCCCATTTCTCTAGCCACTGAACTTTCACTTCACTTCATGCAAGAGACTTCAAAGTACATCCTCAGAAATAAATTCTTGGCAATAAAGACATTTCCTACCTTATTTACTATTCTGAAACTTATAGATCTGAATTGTCAAAGACATTTTCTATTTTGATATGCACATATCAATTTTGTGCCGTCATATGGCAGGAACTGCTGGTCAGTCTCCGAATTTGATACAAAGAGACTTGGATGGAATCAAATAATGAAACTCCGTTCGAGTATAGGTATATTCAAAGTCAGACTTTGCTTCGCCTCTCTAAATAAATTAAAAACTATTTATTTAGAGAGGCGAAGCAAAGTCTGTTAAAATCAAATCAAAACAAGGATGTAATGTTTAATTAATTGTTTTTAATTGATTGATTTACAGTTTTGTCTTACCATTGTTTTTTAATATACCTAGTCCTACATACAGAGTATATAACTAAAAATTTAAGAGGCGCTACAGTCTTTTTGAGTTATTAAAATCTAATATCGTTTTTTCTAAAAGACTGTTAGATCTAACATTTTTGATGTCAACCAATATGGCGTTTTGTAGAGTCAATGATCACATTGACCGTGAATCAAATACTCTTCTCATTTTTCTTTAAAGGACCTCGAACCAAAAACTAAAACAGAACTAGTTAACATTGTTAAAATTTAAATTCCACCATCACGAAACGCAATTCGTCTACAAAATTTTAATAATATTCATTCACGTTAAAATATCCACAAGTTTCCGATTTGAAAGTTCACAGCGCGAAACTATTCGGCTATTCGCTCGTATAGCTGCACATCAGACTATACATTTATATTGGAATATCGTCCCTATTACCACGGCATAAAGTACTACATCTTACCTTGACGTGCCGTCGTACAAGATTGACTAAAAGTGCTCCCTCACCGAAATAATTTGGCGATTCAACGGGGTGTTTTGCAAGCATTTGTACGCTTCTAACATAGTTGGTTTGGTATAAAGTTGGTGTTTGTACAAAATGTAGCGACATTTGAATTTTGCTCGTGTCAATTGGACGAGGTAAGGTTTGGTTTTACGCTTCTTGGATAAACTTGCACTGCATCTACTATGGTTAAAAAATTAATAATTTTTCGTTCGTTTCAGCCGAATGACGTCCACTGCTGGACAAAGGCCTCTCCAAGGATTTCCACAAAGACCGGTCCTGCGCCGCCCGCATCCAGGAACCTCCCGTGACCTTCACCAGATCGGCGGTCCACCTAGTGGGAGGCCTGCCCACACTACGTCTTCCGGCTCGTGGTCGCCACTCGAGAACTTTTCTGCCCCAGCGACCATCGGCTCTGCGAGCTATATGCCGTGCCGTGTGCTATGTGTGTGAAATATTTTTTACCAAACATTATCTTGCAAAAATGTGTAGGTACGTACGGTGAATATAGACCTACATCACCTAGTAGGTGTAGCGTGAAGAGTGAAGGCTAAATCCTCCATTTGAAGAGGGTCGTACTTCTGCAGAGGAGAATCTTACCTATAGTTTTATAATATAACTTTCTCTATTTAACTTTCTAGGTATATTATATTTTGTCTCAAGGACTTCAAACTGCCTCCAGATCACTTATGAAAACAAGTTACGTATATTATAACTTCAACCTGATCATTTTCCATCAGATGAGGTGCAGGCCAAAAGCTTGTGTGCTTCGTCGTGGATTAAAAAAAATTGTTCATGTGTAACCACTATCAAATACTGAGGTTCGAGGATACTAAATTAAAGCATTTCGACTGGTTCATCCAGCGTTCAAGTAGCTCAGTTGGAAGGGTAGTCGCCCGGCAAGCGGAAGGTCGTGGCTTCGAGTCCCGCCTTAGGCAGTTCAAAATTTAAATTAAAGCAATTTAAAGCTGACAAAAGCTGTCTAAACATGAATGCTACATGAGTCTTCATCATCCTCATAATTTCAAACAAAGACATCCCACTACAAAATACCTCAAGAAACTATACACAAAGGTCTCACAACAAAACTTGTCAAGCAACCGAAGTCTGCAACCACTCAGTGTGTAAGTTAAACTATAACGCAGTTAACACTGCCCGTGTTACTAAAGTATTTTGTATAAAACAGTTTACCAATATCATATGTTCGCGGATACTTTGGTCCGGAGTTCCCAAGTGACAGAGGCACTTACAAAGTATATTTTGCAGTGTGTTGTTGAACATTTTTGTCGTAAGTTCCGACTTTGGAAGATTTCAGTAGGACTGGGAACGTTCTATTATGGAAGTTTTCATTTTGTTAAACATTTTGACGTAAAGTGTCATCAATCAGCATTAAGATTTAGGATTTGAATCGATAAAATGATTTGAAGGCAAAATATATTCTTACAAAAGTGGTCTGTGATGCCAAAAAGTATGTTTTATACTGATATAAGTAATCTTACTGATATTTTTTTTGTATGCCTTTGTTGTTCTAATAAAGAGTGTCCCACTATGGACAGAACCTATATTTATGTACCTATTGGTTTAGGCAACAACAGAACAAGTTTTATTGAAAACTTTTCCAAACTCATAACTTTGCAATGGTATCCACTGTCTCTACCTTTGGATTGTCACTGAAAACTTTGTAACTTGTAAATGTAGAGTTTTATCCATCTAAATTCAGCAAACGAACCAAACTTGCACGTAGCATTGTAAAAATAACGTTGTTATATTATTATTCACACTCTATACTACCCACTTTTAAAGTACAAACTCACCAATGCGAGTTAAGCTCTACCTACACCGATCGCACTAGAAATTTCATAAGTTTTCTCCAACGATTTCCATTCATGATAAGAACACAAAATAATGCAAAGAAAAGCATTTTTCTTTTATTCACCCCACTTTGAACTTTATTTACGGTTCTGTGTTTCTTTCAGGAGAAAATGTGATTTCGCTATGTGTATTTTCCTCTATAGGTAGAGCACTTTGTTGTTACACATATTTTATTGTTTCGTCTTTTTAAGCTTTGCTTTTGTAACGGTTGAAATGTGTAGAAAAAATGTTCTGGAAAAACAATTCCATGGGGTAGAAAATGTTAAAATGTTTTCTAATTGAATTTAGCAACTAATTTTTGAAAACCGTGAGATAATTAACCGGTTTTCTTTGGTCGAATAAAAAAAGTTTAAAAGTAAGCCACCATATTTTCATCAATCTTTGTAGATTTTAATTTGATATTGACCTGCAGGCAATTCAAATATGAACCATTATCTCCTTTCTCACATCATGAGGTGGACTAATCCCCACCCCGTAACGTAATGGTGCTATTGAGTGATGGGTAAGACCTTACTGACCCCGTTTGGTATATAGCAGACTCATACGAAACGAAGATGATGAGTAAGACCAAAACTCAAAAATTTTCACAATTATCTTGACCGTGTTGTGTGCAGTGTTAAAAGAAAATAACAATCATTTCAAGCGATTTTAAAGAACCTGTTAAAAATGGACGTACCTATGTAAAATACTCCGCTATTTTTTTCGAAAAAACATGTTGCCTTCTTTTGAGTTAACTTAAACACTATCTCTGTCTTATTTTCTACAGATATTTCGTACTGAATGAGGTCCTATAAAATAACAATGCTGATTCTAAACAATGACCCCGTCCTTTAAACTTGATAGTGAAGAAACTTCGAGCAAGGCGATTTAATTAAACAAACACTTATTAGCAAAAAGTCTTACTTAGATCTGAATTTAGTACCAACTAATTAATGAACTTGGTTCATTAAGGGCATACCTGCGTTAAAAGGGTGAATTCTTGAGTACTTTGTAGTGGTACTTGTCTTGCTACGGAATTTATAGGTAACTAGCGGCCGCCCGCGATTTCGTACGCGTGAATCCCGTTTTATCCCCTTGGGGGTGGAGTTTTGTAAAATCCTTTCTTAGCGGATGCCTACGTCATAACATCTACCTGCATGCCAAATTTCAGCCCGATCCGTCCAGTGGCTGTGCGTTGATAACGGCCGCCCGCGACTTCGTACGTGTGGATCCCGTTTTACCCCCTTAGGGGTGGAGTTTCGTAAAATCCTTTTTTAGCAGATGCCTATGTCATAACATCTACAAAAAACTTTGACTGTAATATAATATGCTTACCAAAATCGTTTTCCTTGTTTTACTTATTTATTCTAACAAATTGGAATCCTATCCTAGAACTATTGGAAGGTGCGGGGCTTGTTTTGCGTTATATCCTATTTTTCTATCTACCCGTGTTCTAAAGACACGAATATACGACAACTAAGGTTAGCGAATTTCATAGTCAAATTATTTTTAAAATTCAATTTTATTTTATTTAAGACAAAGGTAGCAGGAAGGCGCTGGATGCAGGCCGCTACCAACCGTGCGATGTGGAAGTCATTGGGGGAGGAATATGTTCGGCAGTAGACGTCAGGTGGCTGGAATGATGATGTAATAGAACTTACTGCACAATTCAAGTATTCCTTAAGTAGAATTTATTACGATTTGATGGAGGAAAATATGCTTCTTCACGTGGTATGTTTCTCGATTACCATTTTAGTTGTCACTTCAGACAGGCTCTATTAAAACAGATTTAGAGCGCTTTCACATTTAGGCGACTTTAGCACCACGACAAACGTGCGACAGATGCGCTGCCGATAATTTCATACTACGCGACAGCGGAAGCATGCCTTCAAATTATAAAAACGCCACTGCCGCGCTGCTGTGGCGCTTCTAACGCCCTAATGTGAAAGCGCTCTTAGGGTACACTTTTAATTGCAATCTCTGAAAAGTTCAGCGGGTTATCGCGACGAAATATATAGATCACATAAGCTGCAAAGGAACAGAGATGATTGAATCGCTCGCGAAACTCTACGTCCGTGTGTATTTACTACGCAGCATCCTCATTCAAACGTGGGTGCAATGACCTCGCCAGGTGTACGTACCTGTTTGCGCACGCTTCACTGCCCTGTTATTTGGTCTTACAGTCAGGGCAATGAAAATATACGGTTGTTCAAGAGCTTTACCCTAAAATGAACTTGCGCCTCGAAGAAAAGTTTTACGTGACGTCATTTATACAACTACAACAAAAAGTAGGTATAAGTAGTTTGCACGTGTGTATAGTATAGTTTGCTAGCGAAAAAGAAGAAGTAAAATAGAAAAGTGAGGACTTAGGAGTGACACCATGTCATAATTTCCAGACCCATTGCAGGACTTCAGTCAGTGTGTGGAGAGTATTGAAGGCCACGACCCTGGTTTCTATTTTCAAGATGCCCCGTAAAAGGCATGAATAACTTATCCGTAGTAGATCTCCTATTATTGGTTATTCAGTAAGTTAAGTTTAATCTAGTATTTTTTCGTTAAAACCACTTTGAACACCTCTATAAAATTAAAAGAGAACCAGAAACTTTTTAAACACAGATTTTCATGTGCATTAATTATTAAGAACCTCGTCATGTTTTATTATACCACCGACCCCCACATCCTTCGTGGAATAACTAAAATAATCATTAAACCTGTATCTGGATTTCTAGTACTATTTTCTGGAACACCACCCTTTCTATTTTCTTAAACGTCCATAATAAGGTTTAAAATGGAATGCACCTGTTTACATTTCATTGTCTACCGTATCAGCAGACTGGTCTTTTTGTTTAAAACTCGCTCTTATTACAACTCACATAAGATGCCTCAGTGTTAAGCTTGAAGTGCCGTTTGTAATGTTCTGTTTAATGTTCGTGCCGCGTCAGCAGAATTCGCCCTAAGCCATCTGGGCCGATGAGAGCCGTTAAAGTTAAGTACAGTCTATCCAAAATTATTAGCTCAGCAGTAACGGAACCCTTTAGTGGGATTTGTACAGTCGCTGGTTTGTTACATGGTTGTGGTGTATAGGATTTCGAGGCAAGCGAATAGATGGCGTGAAGCACTGTAGCTTTTTGAGGAAAGAGATCGTAACCGTATCAACTCGAGGCGGTCAATATTCTTTGTATGACTCCATACTGCAACGCACACTTATACGCACCGTAACGTAAACGCCTCGCATGGCGGTTGACAGCGCGCGAAAGGCGATGACAGCTCGCGAAAGGCAATACGGTGTTGATCCCTTTCCGAGTTGATAAGTCTGCTATGACCTTTATTCTATTTATTATTACAACGCTGACTACTTCCGTGTCCAAGAGTTACAGCTCTAAAGAGAAATTATAAAAGACACTACAAATGTAGCAACGTAGCTGACACTGGTCGAAAGATATAGCTGACCATCAGGGTCAGTGGTGAAGACCTACCTATATTTAGCAGTAAATTGATGATGATGAGATAAAATTGCAACAGAAATAGCAAATAATATTTAGTTATTTTATTTTAAGTTATTTTTTCAATCCATTCATGTAATTATTTTTTTTATATTCTTGTCAGTTTACACTGCGCCGTCTATTCTTAAACAAAGAAGGATGCTTGTACTTGGACAACGGATATAAACATACTATAATACTTTTTTGTTAATACATAAAATAAAATTTATCATCGTTAGCATTACACAGTACAAAATTGCAAATAGACAATACCTGTCCCTAAAAATCCAAAGCGTATAAATCAATAAACACGTATTCATACTAATTCGCTCCAGCAAATACAAATACTATAAAAACCCAATCACTTCGTACCGATTACGAAAAAGGAATGTGACGTGACAGTGTGGTTCAGCAAAAACGCGGAATGCCCGTTGTCACCTCCATCTATCTCAATAAATTCCAGTGACGGGTCAGGGCGCTAGACATTGAAAATGGCACGAGGAAAAGTGCCGGATCGGCTAATTAGGGATGTGAAACAGTCGATGGAAATATCGAGTGTTTTTTTTTGTAGTTACTTTTTACCAGGCTTAGAGTCGATAATTAAGTACAGTGTCGATGATTTGAAATGCTCTAAAAATAGTCTGATTTAAGAAGGAATGTGACGTGACAGTGTGGTTCAGCAAAAACGCGGAATGCCCGTTGTCACCTCCATCTATCTCAATAAGTTCCAGTGACGGGTCAGGGCGCTAGACATTGAAAATGGCACGAGGAAAAGTGCCGGGTCGGCTAATTAGGGAGGTGAAACAGTCGATGAAATTATCGAGTGTTTTCTTTGAACAGTCACTTTTTGTCAGGCTTAGATTCGATAATTAGGTACAGTGTCGATGATTCGAAATACTCTAAAAATAGTCTGGTTTAAGAAGGAATGTGACGTGACAGTGTGGTTCAGCAAAAACGCGGAATGCCCGTTGTCACCTCCATCTATCTCAATAAGTTGAGGAGACGGGTCAGGGCGCTAGACATTGAAAATGGCACGAGGAAAAGTGCCGGATCGGCTAATTAGGGAGGTGAAATAGTCGATGAAATTATCGAGTGTTTTCTTTGAATAGTCACTTTTTGTCAGGCTTAGAGTCGATAATTAGGTACAGTGTCGATGATTTGAAATGCTCTAAAAATAGTCTGGTTTAAGAAGGAATGTGACGTGACAGTGTGGTTCAGCAAAATCGCGGAATGCCCGTTGTCACCTCCATCTATCTCAATAAGTTCCAGTGACAGGTCAGGGCGCTAGACATTGAAAATGGCACGAGGAAAAGTGCCGGGTCGGCTAATTAGGGTGGTGAAATAGTCGATGGAATTAAAATCAAAAAAATCAAAATCAAAAATATTTATTCAGTTTAGACCACAAGTGGCACTTATGAACGTCAATAGAAAATAATAAAAAAAGAAAAAGGTAGCCCTTATGGGGCACTTTACATGTCTCCTTATCTTTTGGGCCCTACCAGCGCTTCGAGACAAACATATGGCAAGTGCTGAGAAGAAACGCCGGAACAAACTNTCATTGCATTTAATATACTTATTATCAATTTTTAACGTTTATTTGTATCGAGTGTTTTCTTTGAACAGTCACTTTTTGTCAGGCTTAGATTCGATAATTAGGTACAGTGTCGATGATTCGAAATACTCTAAAAATAGTCTGGTTTAAGAAGGAATGTGACGTGACAGTGTGGTTCAGCAAAATCGCGGAATGCCCGTTGTCACCTCCATCTATCTCAATAAGTTCCAGTGACAGGTCAGGGCGCTAGACATTGAAAATGGCACGAGGAAAAGTGCCGGATCGGCTAATTAGGGTGGTGAAACAGTCGATGGAAATATCGAGTGTTTTCTTTACATAGTACAGAGTATCGATGATTTAAAATAGGTACTTGAAAAATAGCGTCCGTCATACTGGCAGGGTTGCTTCCGCCAAATTAAAGGACCTAAGAAGGTGAATTTGTTGAGACATTACTAGACATTGAGTTTAGATTATTATAGTCATACAGTGATTTCACCATAATGTGGTTACCGTGTCAATAACATTTGTAATAAATTGCATTGTAAAGTTCAATGTCCAAATTGACACACGCACGGACACGTGACACCGAACTGTAATGTTTTAGTTAGGTATTATGAATAAATGAGTTGGAACTAGAATCTTGTGTTGATCACTTGGTTTCCCTGCCCTACACAACACTTAACTACACACACGCACGAAGTACCCACATTGGTGACCCCGACGNCGTAAAATGGTTGTGGCAGATGGGGCACTGTGAATTAAGCAAAAGAGTTTTAGTAAATCCGTTTCATTAATGGTCAACAACAAGGATTGACCTATCTTTCACAGTTATTAAATAATCTCTGGGTGTTGCTTAAGATAGTAATTCATGCTTCCAAAATCTTAGAAATTCGCACGAAAATGTAAAATGGCTCTTAAGTGGTTAAATATAATTATCTGCATTCACAGGCTCGCATACAGAAATGTATCTGCTCAGTGGCGTCGGACCACACCGTTACATTGCTCAGTAAGTGTTTTATTTCATCTATTAGTTAAACGTAACGTCATTGCTGTATGAAAAACAAAACTGTCAATGGATCTTGCTCTATATTTCCTACTTTGTCTTTTTACTTGCAATAAAATTATCATTTAATCGATCTCGTGCATTGTATTTCCGCCTATAATTCAACACAGTTTGTATTCTCTATTACATCATAATATGACAATGTCACCCTTTTCGTGCCGCTTCCATACCTCAGACACTGACTGAGTTAAAGGTCACAGAAACTAAAGGGTGATGTGCCAAGGGGGCGGAGCCGGTGTCGCAGCAATATGCCCAAAAACAGAATACATTGCTCTTGAAAGCAATGATGACAGCAGCGACGTCATAATGTAAACAGTTTACATTGCTTGCGTAGTACTAAAGATTATTCGAACGTTGAGTACTGATACCGCAGTGGATAATGAGCACATATTTTGATTTCTTTGTGTGTGTGAATTTGTAATGCGACACTGAGTTTCGAACTCAGCGCATTAGTTGGCATCTCTCTATATCTCTATGGTCTACTATAATAAAGAATTTTAGTTGTTCACACCCTAACATTGTATTCTCTAGGTCTATCCGAGCGCAAATGCGTGACCCTGGCCTCCCGCCACTTATTCCCGGTCGTCAGCATCAAGTGGCGGCCCTTGGACGACTTCATGGTGGTGGGCTGCAGCGACGGCACCGTCTACGTGTGGCAGATGGAGACCGGCCATTTGGACCGGGTGCTGCATGGTGAGGCAGGCTCTTTAGGTGCAGAAAGAGATGGAGCATCCTTAGTGACATGGTGAGGAAGCGAGACGGATTATGATGGAGCTACAGAATCAAGTGTCTATAAGCTGCCTTCAGATAGTAACAGGGAGTCCATAGCATAGTGTATTAGTGACTCTCTCCAAGATTATTAGTATAAAGTGTCTTTGGGCTGCCTTCAGCTGGACAGGTTCTTTAGACGCAGAAGGAGGCGGAGCATCCTTAGTTGCTTGGTGAGGAAGCGAGGCGGATTATGATGGACCTACAGCGTCAAGTGTCTTCAGACTCCCTTCAGCTAGACATAGGTTCTTTAGAGGCAGAAAGAGACGGAGCATCATTAGTTACATGGTGAGGGAGCGAGACAGATTAATGGACTTATAACATCAGATGTCTTTAGATTGCTTTCAGCTAGAGACAGGTTCTTTTGATGCAGAAAGAGATGGAGCATCTTTAGTTACTTGGTGAGTGAGGGAGACCGTTCATCATGGGCGATCTTTAGCATCAAGTGTCTATGATCTGCCTTCGGCTAGTGACAAGGAGTCCTTAGCATAGAGTAAGTGTCTCTCTTCTCGACATATAGCATCTCTCCCTACGGGCCGGCCCTGTGCGCCAGGCGTCCAGCACACGCGACCCTCAAGTGGCGGCCCTTGGACGACTTCATGGTGGTGGGCTGCAGCGACGGCACCGTCTACGTGTGGCAGATGGAGACCGGCCATCTGGACCGGGTGCTGCATGGTGAGCCAGGTTCTTTAGGTGCAGAAAGAGACGGAACATTCTTAGGTACTTGGTGAGTAAGCGAGACGGATTATGATGGAGCTATAGCATCAAGTGTCTTCATATGGAGCCCACAGCAGAACGTGTGAGTGCCTTTCTTCAAGACCTGTACCATCAAGTGTCTATAAGCTGCGAGACAGCTTATGATGGAGCTATAGCATCAAGTGTCTTCAGGCTCCCTTCAGCTAGACGCAGGTTCTTTAGATGCAGAAAGAGACGGAGCATCCTCAGTTACTTAATAACTGAGCGAGACAGTTCGTCATGGACGATCTTTTAGCATCAAGTGTCTTCTTCATGTGGAGTCCATAGCATAGCATGTCAGTGCCTCTCTTCAAGACCTGTAGCATCAAGTGTCTATAAGCTGTCTTTAGCTAGAGAAAGGTTCTTTAGATGCAAAATGAGAAGGCGCATCCTTAGTTACATGGTGCGGAAATGACACGGATTATGATGGACTTATAGCATCAAGTGTCTTCATATGGAGCCCATCGCAGAACGTGTGAGTGCCTCTCTTAAAGATCTGTAGCATCAAGTGTCTATAATCTGCCTTCAGCTAGATACAGGTTCTTCAGACGCAGAAAGAGACGGAGCATCCTTAGTTACTTGGTGAGGAAGCGAGACAGCTTTTAGTGGACGATATTTAGCATCAAGTGTGAAGTGTCTACCTTCGCATGGAGATCGGAGATTGGAAGTCACATAGGGTGTGAGTGCCTCTTTTCAAGACCTTTAGCATCAAGTGTCTATAAGTTGTCATCAGCTAGAGACAGGTTCTTAAGACGCAGAAAGTGACAGGGCATTCTTAGTCACTTGGTGAGTGAGTGAGACAGTTCTTCATGGTCATTCTTTAGCATCAAGTGTCTATAGATTGCCTTTCCATTGTTTATGGACTTATAGTATGAAGTGTCTTCAGGATCTCTTCAACTAGAGACAAGTTCTTCAGATGCAGAAAGAGATGGAGCATCTTCAATTACTTCTCTATAAGCTGCCTTCAGCTAGAGACAAGGAGACCTTAGGATAGTGTGAGTGCCTCTCTTCGCGACCTATAGCAACTCTCCCTACGGGCCGGCCCTGTGCGCCAGGCGTCCAGCACACACCATCAAGTGGCGGCCCTTGGACGACTTCATGGTGGTGGGCTGCAGCGACGGCACCGTCTACGTGTGGCAGATGGAGACCGGCCATCTGGACCGGGTGCTGCATGGTGAGTTGATGGGGCTCCCTTCAATTAGAGATAAGTTCTTTAGATGCAGAAAGAGATGGAGCATCCTTAGTTACTTGGTGAGGAAGCGAGACAGTTGCGATGGAAGACCTTTAGCATCAAGTGTCTTCTTTATATGGAGTCCATAGCATAGCGTGTGAGTGCCTTTCTTCAAGACCTTTGGCATCAAGTGTCTTCGAGCTGACACAGAAAGAAACGGAGCATCTTTAGTTACTTGGTGAGTAAGCGAGACAGATTATAATGGAACTTTAACATCAAGTGTTTTCTGGCTGCTTTCTGCTAGTGACGGGAGTCCATAGCATAGTGTATTAGTGACTCTCTCCAAGATTTTTAGTATCAAGTGTCTTTGGGCTGCCTTCAGCTATAGACAAGGAGCCCTTAGCATAGAGTAAGTGTCTCTCTTCTCGACATATAGCATCTCTTCCTACGGGCCGGCCCTGTGCGCCAGGCGTCCAGCACACACCATCAAGTGGCGGCCCTTGGACGACTTCATGGTGGTGGGCTGCAGCGACGGCACCGTCTACGTGTGGCAGATGGAGACCGGCCATCTGGACCGGGTGCTGCATGGTGAGGCAGGTTCTTAAAGGCAGAAAGAGATGGAGCATCCTTAGTGACATGGTGAAGAAGCGAGACGGATTATGATGGAGCTATAGCATCAAGTGTCTTTAGCTAGAGACAGGTTCTTTAGATGCAAAAAGAGTTGGAGTATCTTAAGTTGCTTGGCGAGGAAGCGAGACAGATTATGGTGGAGCTGTAACATCAAGTGTCTTCGGGCTGGCTTCTTCAGACGCAGAAAAAGACGGAGCATTTTTAGCATGGACTTGGTGAAGAAGCGGGACAGAATAAGTGTCCATAAGCTGCCTTCAGCTAGACTAGAGACAGTTTCTTTAGGTGCATTCTTAATAAGCGAGAGTGTAAGCGAGATAGATTATGATGGACCTAGCTACAGCATCAAGTGTCTTCGAGCTGTCTTCAGGTTCTTTAAACGCAGAAAGAGACGGTTCATCCTTAGTTACTTGGTGAGGAAGCGACACAGATTATGACAGACCTACAGCACCAAGTGTCTATAAGCTGCCTTCAGCTAGAGACAGGTTCTTTAGATGCAGAAAGAGACGGAGCATCCTTAGTTACTTAGTTAGTAAGCGAGACAGATTATGATGGACCAGCATCAAGTGTATTCAGGCTCCCTTCAGCTAGAAACAGGTTCTTTAGATGATGAAAGAGACGGAGCATCCTTAGTGACATGGTGAGGAAATGAGACGGATTATGATGGACCAGCATCAAGTGTCTTCAAACTCCCTTCAGCTGGAAACAGGTTCTTAGATGATGAAAGAGACGGAGCATCCTTAGTGACATGGTGAGTAAGCAAGACAGACTATGATGGACCTAGCTACAGCATTAAATGTGTACAGGCTGTGTCTTCTTTAGATAGAGACACAGAGTGACTCTCGTCTGGACAGTTCTTAGCGACCTTTAGCATTAAGGGCTGCCTTCAGCTATAGCCAAGTAGTACATAACATAGTGTGTGGGAGACTCTTTATGAAACCTTTAGCATTTTTTATTCATAGCTGCCTTGAGTTATTGGGGAGTTATTACAGGGAATCCATAGCAACTGCCTTCAACAGCTCTTAATGGACGGCCTTGAGTCTACGGGCTGCCGAACTATCAGCCAAAGTCTGTAGCCTACGGGACTCTGTTATTGACTTTCAAAAAGCTAAGGTCATTATAATAACCCTTAAAACTATTTACATAAGACTTATTTTCCACAGCCATGATCACTGAAGAGGTTATAGCAGCGTAATAACCCTTAAAACTATATACATAAGACATGTTATTCCACGGGCATGATCACCGAACAGGTTTTTTCAGCATAATAACCCTTAAAACTATCTTCATAAGACTCGTTATTCCACAGGCATGATAGCCGAAGAAGTGTTGGCAGCGTGCGACGAGACGCTAGCAGACGACCTGGGCGGCTCCCTCGCGTCGGGCACCAGCGACCTGCAGGGACTGGCTAACCCCGCTGTCCATTTCTTCAGGTCAGTGTCTATACGGGACTATTCCCACCTCTCGTTCCCACCGCTGCAACGCCTGTGTAGCTAGGAACCGCGGCTATTACCACATCTCGTTCCCAACATTTCTTCATGTCTGTGTACGTAATACCCCGTGATGTAGCGGGACTGTTCCCACCTCTCGTTCCCACCGCTGCAACTTCTGTTTAGCCAGGCTCCGAGACTATTCCCACCGCTGCAACTCCTGTGTAGCCAGGATCTACAGCTTGACTACCAATAATCCAACTAGTGAAGGTCAAGTTTGATAAGATTTGCTAACCCTGCTGTCCATTTCTTCAGGTCAGTTTCCATAGTGTAACAGGACTATTCCCACCTTTCTTTCCTACTGCTGCAACTCCTGTGTAGCCAGGATCTACAGCTTGACTTCCAGGGGTTGACGAATCCCGCTGTTCATTTCTTCAGGTCAGTGTCTGTAGCGGGCTTGTTCCCATTTCTCGTTCCTACCGCTGCAACTCCTGTTTAGCCAGGCTCCGAGACTATTCCCACCGCTGCAACTCCTGTGTAGCCAGGATCTACAGCTTGACTACCAATAATCCAACTAGTGAAGTAAGTTTGATAAGACTTGCAGGGACTGGCTAACCCCGCTGTCCATTTCTTCAGGTCAGTGTCCACACATTTGCTACCAAGCAACATCTGTCTACTTTACAGCGAAAGCACACGAGGCTTTTCGGCGCCGCACCGCAAAGACTTCGTCGTTTGGCTGATGGTAACTTTTATCCAGGTCAGGTTTTGATGGATTCAGATGCAGAAAAAGACTTGTCCAGAGTAAGACGGTGAGTTCTAAATGAGAGGTTATCAAGTGGCTACAGGCTGATTTCTTCAGGCACAGAAAGGGACGGAGCATCCTTAGTTATATGGTGTGGAAGCGAGACAGTTGGTGATGAATGACCTTTGGCATCAAATGTCGAGCTGAAGTGTTGGCAGCGTGCGACGAGACGCTAGCAGACGACCTGGGCGGCTCCCTCGCGTCGGGCACCAGCGACCTGCAGGGACTGGCTAACCCCGCTGTCCATTTCTTCAGGTCTGTGTCTATAATGTAACAGGAATAACGGTACCATCCCATCCCATCTCTCGTTCCCACCGCTGCAACACCTGTGTAGTCAAGATCAGGATCCCGTGCGCTGTAGCATGGTGCTGGTGACAGTCATGATCCAAGAGACCCGAATCAACCGGGGGCAGGGTCTGGCAAACCCCGCTGTTAATTTCTTCAGGTCATACCCTGTGACTATTCCTACCGCATCTCTGCTAACCTCTCGTTCCCACTCTGCAACTCATGTGTAGCCAGAATCTACAGCTTGACTTTCAGGGGCCGACGAATACCGCTGTCCATTTCTTCAGGTCAGTGTCCATATTCTAACGGGACTATTCCCACCTCTGCAACTCCTGTGTAGCCAGGATCTACAGCAGTGAAGGTCAAGTTTGACCAGACCTGCAAGGACTGGCTATCCCCGCTGTCCATTTCTTCAGGTCAGTGTCTATACGGGACTATTCCCACCTCTCGTTCCCACCGCTGCAACTCTGTGTAGCCAGGATCTAGGTACAGGTTGACCGCCAACAACCCAACCAGTGAAGGTCAAGTTTGATAAGACCTGCAGGGACTGGCTAACCCCGCTGTCCTTTTCTTCAGGTCAGTTTCCATAGTGTAACAGGACTATTCCCACCTTTCTTTCCTACTGCTGCAACTCCTGTGTAGCCAGGATCTACAGCTTGACTTCCAGGAGTTGACGAATCCCGCTGTTCATTTCTTCAGGTAAGTGTCTGTAGCGGGATTGTTCCCATTTCTCGTTCCTACCGCTGCAACTCCTGTTTAGCCAGGCTCCGAGACTATTCCCACCGCTGCAACTCCTGTGTAGCCAGAATCTACAGCTTGACTACCAATAATCCAACTAGTGAAGTAAGTTTGATAAGACTTGCAGGGACTGGCTAACCCCGCTGTCCATTTCTTCAGGTCTGTGTCCATACGGGACTATTCCCACCTCTCGTTTCCACCGCTGCAACTCTGTGTAGCCAGGATCTAGGTACAGGTTGACCGCCAACAACCCAACCAGTGAAGGTCAAGTTTGATAAGACCTGCAGGGACTGGCTAACCCCGCTGTCCTTTTCTTCAGGTCAGTTTCCATAGTGTAACAGGACTATTCCCACCTTTCTTTCCTACTGCTGCAACTCCTGTGTAGCCAGGATCTACAGCTTGACTTCCAGGGGTTGACGAATCCCGCTGTTCATTTCTTCAGGTCAGTGTCTGTAGCGGGATTGTTCCCATTTCTCGTTCCCACAGCTGCAACTCCTGTATAGCCAGGACCCGAGACTATTCCCACCGTTGCAACTCCTGTGTAGCCAGAATCTACAGCTTGACTACCAATAACCCAACTAGTGAAGGTCAAGTTTGACAAGACCTACAGAGACTGGCTTACCCCGCTGTCCATTTCTTCAGGTATTATGCTATGCCCTCTTTATGAGGACTCAAAACAAGAGCTGCTGCAGAGGATCGTGCTGAAAACACGGCCCTGCTTCTGCCCCGATCTGGTTTCTTTAGAGCAGTCTTTCCCAAAGTGGGCGATAACACCCCCTTGTGGGCGCTGCAGGCTTAAAGGGGGGCGGTAAGAGACCCAGAAAAAAAATCGGGACGTTGTGTAGCGGCTTGGGAGGCGTCATCTACTAGGAGGACTCTTAGACACCGACTAAGCACTCGACACTCGACTACAAATGGGGGCGCTAAAAAGAATTTATTCTCAAAGTGGGCAGTAGACAAAATAAGTTTGGAAACCACTGCTTTAGAGGCTTAAAGATTTTCGTGCAAGTGGCACAGGAGGAGAACGGAACCGCCATTCGTTTTAGTAATTCTCGCATGGACATGGGCCGTGCGCTGTAATAGGACTTTTCCCACCTCTCGGTTGGGTTATTGGCGGTCGAGCTATAGATCCTGGGTACACAGGAGTTGCAGCGGTAGGAACGACAACAGGTGAGAATAGACAATGAAATTTTAAACATGACTGCTTGACAGATCGTTGTGGTAACCCTTCGGCCATCGGGAAGGCCTTAGTCTAGTAATGTATGTCAATGGAACAAAAGTCTAATAAATTATACTTTTATTTGTCCACAGAGGATTACGCCATCGCAACGTGGCCGCTATGCGAGCGGCAACGCAGAGAGGCCTCGCTGCGTTGCAGGGCCCGGGCCACGCGAGCAACGCCGGGCCGCTAGCCGAGCCCGCCCGGGCCAGGCGGGCTCAGCTCACTATACAAGGGTTCAGATCTAACCCCAAAGGTATGTGATAATGTACTTTATTGTATAGGTCATAAGGCCTGTTTGCAAGGCACAGGCCACGTAGAGAGGCCTCGTTGCAGGGCCCGGGCCACGCGAGCAACGCCGGGCCGCTAGCCGAGCCCGCCCGGGCCAGGCGGGCTCAGCTCACTATAAAAGGGTTCCGATCCAACCCCAAAGGTATGTTATAATGTACTTTATTGTATAGGTCATAAGGCCTGTTTGCGAGGTCCAGGCCACGCAGAGAAGCCTCAGTGCCATGACCAGGGCCAGGCGGGCTCAGCTCACTATACAAGGGATCAGATCTAACCCCAAAGGTATGTTATAATGTACTTGTGGTTACCGTGTCAATAACATTTGTAATAAATTGCATTGTAAAGTTCAATGTCCAAATTGACACACGCACGGACACGTGACACCGAACTGTAATGTTTTAGTTAGGTATTATGAATAAATGAGTTGGAACTAGAATCTTGTGTTGATCACTTGGTTTCCCTGCCCTACACAACACTTAACTACTCACACGCACGAAGTACCCACATTGGTGACCCCGACGTGATTTTNATTTTTTTTAAATGCCTATTATTTTGAAAATATGCCACATAGATTTTTTTTTATATTTTTCTGATAACCAGCACAACTTGCCTCAACACCCAGTTCCGTGTTGACGTTACATTACGGGACACCCTGTATATGTATATAAAAGAAAGTCGTGTTAGTTACACCACTTATAACTCAAGAACGGCTGAACCGATTTAGCTGAAAATTGTCAGGGAGGTAGTTTAGAACCAGGAGAAGGACATAGGATACTTTTTATCCCGTTCGAAATTAAAAAAAAAGTCTGCTTATTTATTGCCATTAAGGCGGAACAAAGTTCGCCGGGTCAGCTAGTTGTTGAATAAATATTAAAAAGTAGATTCAAATAGACACTCAATTACAGTACTCTTACTACTGAACGCCTTACATGTAAACTCCAGTTTTCTTCAACTAAAAATTGGTAGGTACAGTCGCGGAATTTAAAGGTTCGTCACCTTAGTGTCGGTTTTCGCTTGCACCAAAGAGTCAAACCTGCCAACATAACAGTGCAAGAAACAGTGCTGCTAACATTTAAATAAATATGACGTTTGCTGACGAATAAGGTTTTGCTTGTTTATTTTTCTATCCCATCAGTGCAATGCAATGATGACATTGACCAATTGACAATAGTTTTTTTTATTTAATAGACATAATAATGGCAGGTTGAACCAACAAGAAGGTTTTAGTTTATCAATCATAATAATCTTCTTGATAAGATACCGACGTGATTTTCAACCGACGTGATCTTCAACCGACGTGATTTTCTCCAGTGCATCATCAAGCAAGAAAATTGCCAACGATGCCAGAGATACCAACTCCACAAGGCGTTTACCAGTATCAACAACAACAACAACAAGGAATGCATCCCAACGCACCGAGTACGTCATCTGCACAACAAACTACTGCGTCCGAAGTTTCATCCATCAGTGTGACCGCGAGGATTCCTGATTTTTGGATCGAGATACCACGACTTTGGTTCGCACAGTTCGAGTCAATCATGGCACCTCAGAAGCAGGGCGACGAATGCAAGTTCAATCTTGTCATCTCAAAATTAGGACGAGACACAATTCAACAAGTCGGCGACCTGTTACTCAATCCACCGTCCGAGCAAAAGTACAACGTATTGAAACAAAGATTATTGTCTATTTATGAAGAGTCTGCCGAGCGTCAATTCCAAAAACTCATCAGTGAAATAGAATTGGGAGACCAGAAACCATCACAACTCCTCCGAAAGATGTCAGAATTAGCACGGAATGCGAATGTTGCCGAATCCACCCTGCATAGTTTGTGGCTACAANCATGGCCTCACCATCGGTATAGATGACCGATCACAACGGCACTCTCATGGCCGTTCACAAAGGCACTCCCATGGCCTCACCATCGGTATAGATGACCGAACACAACGGCACTCTCATGGCCTATCACAAAGGCACTCTCATGGCCCTGTGGTTACCGTGTCAATAACATTTGTAATAAATTGCATTGTAAAGTTCAATGTCCTTCAGTGACACACGCACGGACACGTGACACCGAACTGTAATGTTTTAGTTAGGTATTATGAATAAATGAGTTGGAACTAGAATCTTGTGTTGATCACTTGGTTTCCCTGCCCTACGTAACACTTAACTACACACACGCACGAAGTACCCACATTGGTGACCCCGACGTGATTTTCAACCGACGTGATTTTCAACCGACGTGATCTTCTCAAGTGCATCATCAAGCAAGAAAATTGCCAACGATGCCAGAGATACCAACTCCACAAGGCGTCTACCAGTATCAACAGCAACAACCACAAGGAATGCATCCCAACGCACCGAGTACGTCATCTGCACAACAAACTACTGCGTCCGAAGTTTCATCCATCAGTGTGACCGCGAGGATTCCTGATTTTTGGATCGAGATACCACGACTTTGGTTCGCACAGTTCGAGTCAATCATGGCACCTCAGAAGCAGGGCGACGAATGCAAGTTTAATCTTGTCATCTCAAAATTAGGACGAGACACAATTCAACAAGTCGGCGACCTGTTACTCAATCCACCGTCCGAGCAAAAGTACAACGTATTGAAACAAAGATTATTGTCTATTTATGAAGAGTCTGCCGAGCGTCAATTCCAAAAACTCATCAGTGAAATAGAATTGGGAGACCAGAAACCATCACAACTCCTCCGAAAGATGTCAGAATTAGCACGGAATGCGAATGTTGCCGAATCCACCCTGCATAGTTTGTGGCTACAACGACTACCAGGCTCAGTCAGGGCGGTCTTAACGGTCAGCCAGGATCAGAAACTGGATAATCTAGCCGCCATTGCCGATAAAATCATGGAAAACGTAAGATTGCATGAAGTGTCTGAAGTAGCAAGCTCAAGCTCTTCAAGTGCGTTTCCAATAAATGAGTTAATGTCACATATCAACAAACTGTCTTTGGAGGTCGCTGAACTCAGAAACAGCCGATTTAATACACGTGGCCGAGGGCGCGGATTGAATTCAAGATTCCGTGGTCGTTCCCGATCCAGACAAAGAAGAGATCAGAATAGTCCTAACTGGCTGTGTTATTACCACCACCGATTCAGAGGTCAAGCACAGAAATGCGAACAACCCTGCTCCTGGAAGACGAAGTCGGAAAACTCCCAGTAGTGTTGACGGAGGCGGACGTCAGCGCTATACTACCATCAAGCCGCCTGTGCGTTACCGATCGAAAAAGTCGGTATCGTTTTCTGATTGATACGGGGGCTAACATCTCCGTTATCCCGAGAACAAGAAGAGCAATACAATCGCATGAATACAAATTATACGCTGCAAACGGGAGCGAAATAAAAACATATGGTGAACGAACTCTTGACCTAGATCTCGGATTACGTCGGCCGTATCGATGGACGTTTGTCATCGCTGACGTCAAGCAGCCGATTATAGGCGCCGATTTCCTAGATAAACATTACCTACTTGTCGATATGCGCCAGAAAAAATTAATTGACGGGGTTACGGGATTATTAACACCCGCACGTGTGACCACATCTAGTATACCTACTATAAAAACCATCAACGCTCAAACCCCATACGCCGACATCCTAGAACAATATCCAGACGCGTCTGGATATTGTTCTAGGATGTCAGCGTATGGGGTTTGCTAGACGTCACGAAACCATTTTGCGCGAAAGAAACCCCGAAACACAACGTCGTCCATCAAATCATCACGGAAGGACATCCTGTTGTATCCAAGTGCCGCCAACTGTCAGCCGACAAGTATAAGCTGGTAAAAAACGAGATTGAACACATGCTCGCAGCTGGAATTTGTAGACCATCCAAAAGCGCATGGGCAAGTCCAATACACGTCACCAAGAAAAAAGACGGTAGTATCCGGCTATGCGGCGACTATAGAAAATTAAACGCCATCACCAAGCCAGATCGGTATCCCATTCCAAGGCTCTTAGACTTCACCTACCTGTTACCTAAGAAGAACATATTCACCAGAATTGATCTCAAAAGAGCTTACAACCAGGTACCNATACACGTTACCAAGAAAAAAGACGGTAGTATCCGGCTATGCGGCGATTATAGAAAATTAAACGCCATCACCAAGCCAGATCGGTATCCCATTCCAAGGCTGTTAGACTTCACCTACTTGTTACCTAAGAAGAACATATTCACTAGGATTGATCTCAAAAGAGCTTACAACCAAGTACCAGTCGAAGAAATAGAAAAAACGGCAATAATTACACCGTTTGGACTATTTGAATTTCCCCGTATGCCATTCGGACTTCGCAATGCAGGGCAAACCTTCATGAGGTTCATGAATGAGATAATGAGTGGACTGGATTATGTTTTCTGCTTCGTAGACGATATCCTGATCGCATCAGAATCTCAAGATCGTCATCGGGAACACATAGATGAAGTGTTTAAGCGTTTGAACAACCACGGGATAACAATCAACATGGAAAAATGCGTATTCGGCCAGCCAGAAATAGAATTCCTAGGATACAAAATTACAACAGACGGTATAAGCCCACTACCTGAAAGAGTCGAAGCCATTGATGAGTATCCATTGCCNCTTCACCTACCTTTTACCTAAGAAGAACATATTCACCAGAATTGATCTCAAAAGAGCTTACAACCAAGTATCAGTCGAAGAAATAGAAAAAACGGCAATAGTAACACCGTTTGGACTATTTGAATTTCCCCGCATGCCATTCGGACTTCGCAATGCAGGGCAAACCTTCATGAGGTTCATGAATGAGATATTGAGTGGACTGGATTATGTTTTCTGCTTCGTAGACGATATCCTGATTGCATCAGAATCTCAAGATCGTCATCGGGAACACATAGATGAAGTGTTTAAGCGTTTGAACAACCACGGGATAACCATCAATATGGAAAAATGCGTATACGGCCAGCCAGAAATAGAATTCCTAGGATACAAAATTACAACAGATGGTATAAGCCCACTACCTGAAAGAGTCGAAGCCATTGATGAGTATCCATTGCCAAAGACGGTACGAGATTTGAAACGTTTCCTGGGTATGCTAAATTTCTACAGAACTAGCATACCGAGATCAGCCGCGTACCAGGCCCCGCTAAATAAATACATGTGTGGAAATGGCACGAAACATAACAACCATAACATCGAGTGGAATGACGAAACCAGGGAAGCATTCATCCAGTGCAAGAATAGTTTGAAAAAAGCTATCGCGCTGAGTCCTCCCACACCTGACGCACCGCTCTCCCTAATGACAGACGCGTCACAAACATGCGTTGGTGCCGTTCTCCAACAATATGTCAACAAACAATGGAAACCGATAGCATTTTTCTCAAAATCTCTATCACAAACACAACAAGGATACAGCACATACGACAGGGAGCTACTAGCGATCTACATGGCGATATCTCATTTTCAAAGCTACTGTGAGGGACACGAAGTCATCGTATACACGGATCATAAACCTTTGTCGTTTATGTTCAAAAATAAACAAACAGTATGTAAAGAAAAAATATCACCAAGACGATTACGCCAATTGGATTACATTGCACAATTTACGTCCGATATACGACACCTCTCGGGAGCGCAGAACCCAGTGGCCGACGCGCTGTCTCGAATATCACAGATAGACTTCCCCGATAAGATCGACTGGAATGAATTCGCAGCGCAACAAATGTCTGATCCCGAAATGATGAAACTTTTACAAAATGACAGATTGAAATGGAAGAAAATTAGTTTAACAGACAGTCAATTACTATATTGTGAAGTATCGACCGGCGAAGTGCGACCGTATGTACCGAGCATATTTCGTAAACAAATATTCAGTACATTACATGACGTCACACACCCAGGAATCAGATCTACCAGGAAGTTAATTCAAAAACATTACTTTTGGCCTAGCATGAATCAGGATACAAATCGTTGGGCCAAGGAATGTTTATCCTGTCAAAAATCGAAGATTTTTCGCCATAACAACTCGCCGATTTCGCAATTCCCCGAGTCCGCACGATTTGATCACGTGCATATTGATATAGTTGGACCGCTACCTATATCTAATAACAATAGGTATGTGATCACGTTTATTGACCGATTCACCCGATGGCCTGAAGCCGTACCCGTACCAGAGGTCACAGCTGAGATCGTAGCAAAAACGTTCTACAACACCTGGATTTCAAGATTTGGATGCCCTATCAGGATGACAACAGATCAGGGACGTCAATTTGAATCCAATCTGTTCACATCACTAGCTAAATTAATGGGAATCAAGAAAATTAGGACCACCAGCTATCATCCCCAATCCAACGGAATAGTGGAACGATGGCACAGAACTATGAAGACTGCTATTATTGCACGAGGAAATGCCAGAGATTGGTCGCAGGAGTTACCCACCGTATTACTGGGACTGCGTACCACTCTCCGCCAAGGGTGCGACGTAAGCCCAGCTCAGATGGTGTATGGTACCAATGTCAGATTACCCGGGATTTTCTTCGATGGAAGTAAGAAGAACGACAACATTTCACCGAATCGTATGTTGAGGATCTACAGCGCTCCATCCAAAGCACTAAACCGATTCCAAATAACCACAATCACAAGCAAAACATTTTTGTGTACAAGGACATGAACACATGTAATTATGTGTTTGTCAGGACAGATGCTGTGAAAAAGCCATTGGTTTCACCATATGAAGGTCCGTACAGAGTATTAGAACGTCATGAAAAATATTTCAAGATACAATTGCCTAATCGCATCGCAGTTGTTTCTATCGACCGCTTAAAGCCAGCGTTCATAGTACAAGATGTCGATGAACCTCAAATTGCACAGACTGCAGAAAAACCGCAAGGCTCAATTACGAAAACAGCCAACGGACACACGACGCCACCGCACGTGACCAAGTTCGGCAGAGTCAGCAAACCAGTAGTCCGATTTTGTAGTTAATTGTTCATCATTATACGCAAATCATTGACACCAATCGGTCACCTGTTAACCAAGCTCGCAATCTATCAACATGGGAGGATATTCATCGAAGGACGAAATAGTCGTCTCACAGGCCCAATCAACGACCAGTGGAGGGTCGGCCTCAACAGTTTCTGAGGTAACAAGGACCGAAATACTAATGGGATCCATCTGCCTCATATTCTTCATCTTGGCGGCGTATTACATATTCAAGAAATGCATAGCCCGAGGACGGAGGGCCATGGCCAAAGAACTTGGAAGGTTGGCTGTGGCAAACGGCATCCCGATGACACCGGCGGCGCCGGCTACGGCGACACCGGCGGTGATATCGTTGCCCTCGCAGGGGCAAGCCCAAGTGAACCCCGCGTTTATACCCTGACTGTGAAGTGAGTGATTTAAAAACGTTACAGTGAAACAGTGTAGTGAAAATTGTAAAATTGTAAATGTGCGTGAAAANTACTGCCCTAGTCCAGTTTTTCAATACTGCCTCGGAAAATGCTATGAATTCTAAGCACTTTCTTCTTAGGTCATATTTTAATAGCTCAAAAAACAAAAAAGTTATTGTCGAATAAAAAAATAAAAAATCTTTTTTTGCTTCTCCTGAAAAGTCGTACTTTGTCCTTTACGACCTTTGAGCCCAGAGGTATCGATATGAAGGTCCGTACAGAGTATTAGAACGTCATGAAAAATATTTCAAGATACAATTGCCTAATCGCATCGCAGTTGTTTCTATCGACCGCTTAAAGCCAGCGTTCATAGTACAAGACGTCGATGAACCCCAAATTGCACAGACTGCAGAAAAACCGCAAGGCTCAATTACGAAAACAGCCAACGGACACACGACGCCACCGTACGTGACCAAGTTCGGCAGAGTCAGCAAACCAGTAGTCCGATTTTGTAGTTAATTGTTCATCATTATACGCAAATCATTGACACCAATCAGTCACCTGTTAACCAAGCTCGCAATCTATCAACATGGGAGGATATTCATCGAAGGACGAAATAGTCGTCTCACAGGCCCAATCAACGGCCAGTGGAGGGTCGGCCTCAACAGTTTCTGAGGTAACAAGGACCGAACTACTAATGGGATCCATCTGCCTCATATTCTTCATCTTGGCGGCGTGTTACATATTCAAGAAATGCATAGCCCGAGGACGGAGGGCCATGGCCAAAGAACTTGGAAGGTTGGCTGTGGCAAACGGCATCCCGATGACACCGGCGGCGCCGGCTACGGCGACACCGGCGGTGATATCGTTGCCCTCGCAGGGGCAAGCCCAAGTGAACCCCGCGTTTATACCCTGACTGTGAAGTGAGTGATTTAAAAACGTTACAGTGAAACAGTGTAGTGAAAATTGTAAATGTGCGTGAAAACTCCTAACCATTTTATTTAATTACGAAATTAAATATCCATCTTGTATGTTGTAACCATTTTGTTTATGTAAATGTTTGTAAGATTTTTTTTAAAATTTACTTAAACCCATATTTTATGAAATGTTATATTGTATACTTTTTGTCGATATTTTTATTGTGTTCGTTTATTTTTGTTATCTAAACGTCATTTATTATTTAATTTGTAGGTATTTTTATTGTCTAAATTGTTTTTCTATTTTTTAATTGTGCCAATTAATTTTCAAAGGGGGAGAGTAATGTGGTTACCGTGTCAATAACATTTGTAATAAATTGCATTGTAAAGTTCAATGTCCAAATTGACACACGCACGGACACGTGACACCGAACTGTAATGTTTTAGTTAGGTATTATGAATAAATGAGTTGGAACTAGAATCTTGTGTTGATCACTTGGTTTCCCTGCCCTACACAACACTTAACTACACACACGCACGAAGTACCCACAAGTACTTGAAAAGCTGTGACTTCTAAAACGATTAATATTGACAACGATTTCAGTGACCAACTAGAATATTATGTTTTTTTCTGGAAACAAGTAGGTACGAGATACGAACGAAGTACCCAAATTATTATGAATCCGAGGACATTGACATTCTGTGTGACGGTCGGTGTATTCAACAGTCGATAAAATATACCAATTTGTACAGCCTTACCAAGTCTTTCGCGTTCTACTAAAGTTATGAGTATATCGAAGCACAAAATATAAATAACATCGATAAAGATTTTCCGAGCACTGACAACACCATCTCATAAAGTAACGGATGGAAATAATTACCGAATTGCTGACAGATATTTATCGACGTAGTGAATAAAAATAATGATGATGTTTATGTCTATATTTCACCAATAATTGCTCTTTTATTATTATTTAGGAATACCAATTGAATAACACGACTTCAATTTATTGGTACACTAGCTTTCCGCCNACACCGGCGGCGCCGGCTACGGCGACACCGGCGGTGATATCGTTGCCCTCGCAGGGGCAAGCCCAAGTGAACCCCGCGTTTATACCCTGACTGTGAAGTGAGTGATTTAAAAACGTTACAGTGAAACAGTGTAGTGAAAATTGTAAAATTGTAAATGTGCGTGAAAACTCATAACCATTTTATTTAATTACCAAATTAAATATCAATCTTGTATGTTGTAACCATTTTGTTTATGTAAATAATTGTAAGATTTTTTTTTAACAATTTACTACCATATTTTATGAAATGTTAAATTATATACTTTTTGTCGATATTTTTATTGTGTTCGTTTATTTTTGTTATCTAAGCGTCATATATTATTTAATTTGTATTTTTATTGTCTAAATTGTTTTTCTATTTTTAATTGTGCCAATTAATTTTCAAAGGGGGAGAGTAATGTGGTTACCGTGTCAATAACATTTGTAATAAATTGCATTGTAAAGTTCAATGTCCAAATTGACACACGCACGGACACGTGACACCGAACTGTAATGTTTTAGTTAGGTATTATGAATAAATGAGTTGGAACTAGAATCTTGTGTTGATCACTTGGTTTCCCTGCCCTACACAACACTTAACTACACACACGCACGAAGTACCCACAAGTACTTGAAAAGCTGTGACTTCTAAAACGATTAATATTGACAACGATTTCAGTGACCAACTAGAATATTATGTTTTTTTCTGGAAACAAGTAGGTACGAGATACGAACGAAGTACCCAAATTATTATGAATCCGAGGACATTGACATTCTGTGTGACGGTCGGTGTATTCAACAGTCGATAAAATATACCAATTTGTACAGCCTTACCAAGTCTTTCGCGTTCTACTAAAGTTATGAGTATATCGAAGCACAAAATATAAATAACATCGATAAAGATTTTCCGAGCACTGACAACACCATCTCATAAAGTAACGGATGGAAATAATTACCGAATTGCTGACAGATATTTATCGACGTAGTGAATAAAAATAATGATGATGTTTATGTCTATATTTCACCAATAATTGCTCTTTTATTATTATTTAGGAATACCAATTGAATAACACGACTTCAATTTATTGGTACACTAGCTTTCCGCCCGCGGCTTCACCCGCGTGGAATTTTGTCTGTCACAGAAAAACTTTATCGCGCGCGTCCCTGTTTCAAAAACCGGGATAAAAACTATCCTATGTTCTTTCCCGGGACTCAAACTATCTCTATGCCAAATTTCATCAAAATCGGTTGCGAGATTTAAGCGGGAAAGCGTAACAGACAGACAGACAGACAGACAGACAGAGTTACTTTCGCATTTATAATATTAGTTGGGATACCTACTTTGTATCATCTTTCAAATATTTCTCCATAGATTGTCTTCTACGTAATATTCATTGTTAACTTGGCAACGGCATGGATATTTCATGCAATTGATTTCAAAACTATTACATTATAAGTACCTACCTATGATAAGAAATATCTTTTTAATGCTGGTAAACATCTATAAAATTTTATGCGTATTTTCAACAAGTCTCAGTTACTAGATAAAAAAACGTAATTATTGTAAGTTTAATAAGATTTTTACCAATCGATCAACATGGAAAGCATTGGGGGAGGCCTATGTTCAGCAGTAGACATCCTATGGCTGAAATGATGATGATGATGATGAAGATTTTTAATATAAAATCCATCTAAGATGCTCACCAAATAAATCCTCATAGAACTTACCCCGAATTTATCGCCTGTTTCCCACAAAAGAATCAAATAAAACACGCAAGAGAAATCTCCTTATTTACACCCGCACTGACGGCCAAATACCAGGGTATCAGGGCTGGGTGGAGGTCACGACGATATTTCACTTTTAGGGCAAGAACTCATGACGCTGTTTTCATCCTTAAATCTATATCTATACTAATATTATAAATGCGAAAGTAACTCTGTCTGTCTTGCTTTAACGCCTAAATCAGTAAATCGATTTTTATGAAATTTGGCATAGAGATAGTTTGAGTCTCGGGAAAGGACACAGGATAGTTTTTATCCCGGTTTTCGAAACAGGGACGCGCGCGATAAAGTTTTTCTGTGACAGACAAAAATCCACGCGGGCGAAGACGCGGTAGAAAAGTTAGTTGCATATATTTTGGGTTAAAATCGTTTCCCGCTTTGGTCGCAGGTTATGATGGAATAGACACACTACGACTATGACAACTAAACTTAAGATTTTAGGTGGAATAAAAAAAATGGAATCAAAATATGAATGAAATTTTTTCGATAAATGATTGCAGATTATACACGGGATAGACACACAACACGACAGCTAATCTTTAGGTTTTTAGATGGTATTAAGCAAAAGAAAGTGGCTAAATTGAAATGATGAAAATTCAAGATCCGTAGTGTCAAAAACTCGGGATGTAAGAGTCAACAGAAGTTAGAGAAGATACTATATGATATATATCATATATAGATAGATATATATGATAATAAAATGTAATTGCGATGACTCATAAAATGCCACAACAGGGTTTTCTTAAATAGGATGGTTAATGGGACAATAACAAATGTGGACAAAGATGACAAGATTTTACGAAGTTACAAAAAACAACTACGCACAGAGAGTTAAAATAGTAAAATAAGTATGAGATAGTTACTTTTCGAATGCTAATTTCAATTCTAATTAATAAATTAATATCTCGAGTGTGCAGTGTGTGAGCGTGAGCAGTGGTAGAGTTTACGTAAAAAAAAAATATGCTGAAACACGGAAATGACATGTAAAGTTATTTTGAGTAATTCATTAAGGCTACAAAAAAGACATTTTTGATTTTATGAAATGTTAAAAAATTTACAGAAATGATTTTGGACAAAACGTGTCATGGCATCTAATGCGTTAAAACCTATGGCTCTTGTGATTTTTGAAGTATTTTCAAAATAGCTTGATATAAACGCCCATGAGTTCCAACCCTTACGCGGAGAAGCCCATGTTTGTCAAGGGCTGCTAGTTATGGCTCCTCCGAGTAACCTTCCTAATCCCCTTCGAGGGGTCACAGTGGAAAATGCTACAGTATACTTAAACTGCACTTATTTGTCAAACCGGAAAGGGATCGTGACCGTATCCAACTCCAGGTGGTCAGTATTCTTTGTATGAAACTCTACCTAATGTAGTTAATCGCACCGGAACATAAACGTCTCGCCACGCAATTGACAGCGCGCAAAAGGCGATGACAGCTCGCGAAATTCTATACAGAGTTGATCCCTTTCCGAGTTGATAAGTCTGCTATAAGCTTTAAGCTGCACTTCTGCTTATTTCTACCATGTGAGTAATGTTTTATCTTTGACATCTAAACGTGTGTTTCATCTAATAACTTTCAGTGATTATAATCGCTTGCTTATTGCGATGATTTATGTTTGTAATGTATTGATGAAGTCCGAATCCACATCAACACAACTACATATTGAATTTGCAAAATTTTACGACGTTAAAAGCTGACTGTTATGGATTGTGTTGTCTTCTCGTACTGCATGGATTTTTATAACTTTTTTATGGCTAGAATAAAAATGTTAGATTTTTTTATTCCCTTTTCTGTTTGGTACTGGCAGGGGAAGATAAATAAAAGAAATTTTATTACCAAAATAAAGAGCGATGCTAGGTGGTTAAGAGTTCACTTATTTCGTCCAAAGATCTTTTGCACTGTGGTCATATTTTGAACATGTTGTACTGGTGGTACTGTATGTACTTATACTGTGGTGGGGGCTGACCTAAAATTGAAATTCTCGGCCTTTCTAAGTGGATGTTTTGGAGACGCACTTCGCAACATTAAACTTTAACACAGCGATTCGTTACTCTCCAGTTTCGTGGAAATTTACTTATTTACCGAAACAGTATTCATTAAGTTGAGTGTAGAAATTCGTTTTTATGTCTCGCTTATTTTATAGTTTTAATGACTTAAGATAAGCAGACAATATAAATTTTATACGGTTAAAAACCAACTTGTCTAATTAATTTGGAGTCAAGAATTGAGTGTCTCAATTTTGGGGAATGTACTGTGTATCATTGAGTAGAGTCTTATTTTAAAAGGATACCAACGTTTAAATTTCACCCTATTAATATTTTGGATAAATATTACTTAAAAGATGCTTTCTTAAGTGACCCAGCAAATCGAACGCACAGAGCTGAATAGAGCTCTGTGATTGGTTCCCTGTGCGTCCACGCACACTGTGAGACCTCAAAGTTGTGTTTGTGAATACGGGCGTATATCGAGCACAAATACAAAATAAAATACAGCATTAATATCTTGTAGGTAGGTATTACGTTCAAAGCACACGCAAATAAGCTTTGACTTATCAACTGCTACATGCCCTCTAGAATTAATTTCATATTATGTACCTCGTATTATAATGGAACGGTTTATTCGCGAATATCTCAACCAACACAAAATCTGAGGAATTTGTTCATTAAACACAAAGGTAATTAAAGATACGTCCTCCGGAATTTCTACCGCAAGTGACTTATACCAAATTACATTTAATCTTGTTACAGTGTATTCAAACTTGAGTCTGTTAAAATAGAGTTCATTTCGGCGTGGATATTACAGAGGTTCTGACTTCTGAAACTCAATTGTAAGAGTAAATCGGATGTCATTATAGAACGTTCGATAAATGTCGCAAGTTAGGGCGACATTTTTGACGCAATTCTCGAACGCTTTGGGGACATCTGTAAACTAATTTTAATTTGGTTCATCGCGATTCGCAATCCAAGATTCTATTATCTTCTCGTACTTGTAGTAATTTATTTCTTTCCTTTTTTCCTGTTCATATAAATTACGTTTTCTGAGTACTTTTTCTCCCTCATGTTTGTGTATGACGCGAATGCACGCTAGTGTTTTGTTTTATGTTCATAACCTTGCCTAATTTTTATTTATTTGCAATTAACCCACAGTTATAATCATTGTTCAGCCACTGTAACCTTTTATCGCGCTTCATTTGATCAACATTTCTTATCCAATTCATATTATACTGATTCTTATTACCTACTGAGTCATTAATTTATTACTGAGTCTATCGATGTTTTTTCTCTACAAAAGTAACTTCTACATACATTAATTTTACTTTTGACGGCTCTTTTTTCACAGCTCTTATTGTAAATAACTTGTAGATACAAGTGCCGAACGTAGGTACATATACTAGTAACTAACCTCAAACTACATTATCGTAGTACAGTTTAACTCCCCTCGAACTACACACTCGTAGTTCAGTCGGGCAGTCGATCAGTAACATACTTGCGTTACGTTCGTAAATCTCGAAACCTAACATCGGATCACACGTGCGCCAGTCGTAAACCCGCACCTGTGGCCTTGCCCCGGATATTGTACGTCTTGTGGAATGACTCGGAAAATTCCTTTGGAAACTAACTTTTTATTTTCTTGAGCTGATCTAGTTTTTCGACAAACAGGAAGCCCCGAACCCAGACAACGACGGATTAGCAAGCTGAAGTGGCAATGGGCAGGGCACATAGTACGCAGAACTGACGGCCGATGGGGCAGCAAGGTTCTGGAGTGGAGGCCACATACTGGAAACCGTAGCATCCACAGACAGGAAACTCGGCAGGCGAAGAAAACCAGCAAGACTTGGAGCGAGATCAAACGCGAAGCTCAAAACCGAATACGATGTAGGACTGTTGTGGACGCCCTCTGCCCCATCTAGGATACAGTTTGACCGCCAATAAAAACCCAACCAGTGAAGGTCAAGTTTATCCCGACGAAAATTAAACATAGGAGAGTTCGAAGTTAAGATTCGACTTCTCTTCAGTGCAATGCGGATGGTGAAAGGTGACAAAACAAAGTATCAGTACTGCATCTAATAATTGAGTACCTTTTAGGGGACAATATTTTTTACATTCCGTGGCTTAGAAGCTTAAAACTTCAGTGATACTGAAGCCCATTTAATATTACGTTTAAGTTGAAAACGTCAGTCCTTACACTTGTATTAAATGCTCTAAAAACCCTTCAGCTTTTTCTACGCTTAGTCTCAACAGGATATACATGCTGCCTGCCCGTGTACACCTGGGGCCATGGTCCGGACTGTCCCACGTTTTGCGATCGTAAGCAAACTGCATCGTGCATTTGTAATGTAAAAGCCTTTGTACGCGAGTTCAACTGTAAATCTTGTCGAGGCAGTGAGGTATGTGCGAGTAGGATTTTATTGTGTCTGATTGTTCAATTTTATTTAGTTGTGTAATTTGTATTTATTTACAAATATGCTAGAACGGCAAAGTCATTTGGTCGTTAAAAGAAAATTAGCTTAGCATTATTGAAATATGAATAGAAAAACTTTATTTGACACCTTTATTGTATGGTACTCTAACCAGTACCAGTATTCTGAGTACTGAGAACGAATTCTCTGGGTGGTCACTCTTCCCATGGTAACGTAAGAGACAACTAAAGAAGAAGCACGAGAATTTTAGGCCTACCCAACCTGTCAGGCCAGTGTGGGGAGTGTAAGTCATTGAGACTGAACGACTGAACGATGACTGAACGATGAAATGATGATGTATATCTAAAGAACTTATACATAGTTTACAAGATTAACTATTTAATTTTGAATTCTTTTGGCTGAATTCTTTCGAAGGAACTTTCCCCGCAATACTTCAGCGACCCACAAAAGTAGCGCACCATGTTTTCTAATGACTCGAAACACTGCCGCATCGTTGCTGGCCGTTAACGATAAAACTTTTGACATTCGTTACGGGAGTTTACATACAACGGTGACAAGTTTTAACGTTGAGCGCATCATTTATGCTGAACTCACAAAACAGAACATTAGAAGAAATATGAGGGTATTATGCATTCAGACTGTTGTACGGGCAGTGCAATGACTTATTTAACAATATTAATGGGAGTTAGTGAAGATACTACGCTCTTTGTTCTTATGTAGATACTTTATAACAGAACTATACGTTTTTATACTCCACGAGTTCATCACTAGTAGTCCTTATCTAATTAAAATAAATCAGGTCCAAAATGTAATCCACAAAATATTTATTTTACCTAAAAATAAGCGTAACTACAACAGGTAAGTTATAAATGGCTCTCATAGCTTTACAAGCCTTACACTAGTAAAAATAAAAAGATTTCACTGCAGCAACAGACGTTCATATCAAGTTGTGGATCCTGGCTACTCTCCTACTAAACTCCTATAGTTACAGAGGTGAGAATAGTCCCGTGTAGCAACAGGAACAAACAATGCTCCCTGTCTCTTAGCCTACGATCAGAGTTTGCGAAAGGGCAGGGCTGCACAAATTTATCACCTCCATTGCGGGCACTCGACGTACGCGCATTAACCGTAATGCCAGTGCGGGTAAGAAATGATCAGGTGTTAATGCAGCCATTTGCAGCAGTAAACTAACGAGCTAGTGCTGGAATGTTTGACGTAATTAACGAGGTGTGTTTGGGATTTAGAGGAACTATAATAGGCAGATTTAGAGGAACGGAAAAAAAAGCATCAATATCATCATTATTTTAGGAAAAAAATGCCTAATTATGACATTATTTTTTAATTTAATTCTAAATATGAAAAAACTAATTGCCAACAGTATATTTTTTTAATTATTTTGTTTAAATTACCCCATCAACAGTTTCGTTGAGTGTTTTGAATTGAATGAAGCTTTTGCTAATTTGGATTTCTTTTACGTGAAAGATGTTTTTTTTCTGAGAATTTTGTTGTGTAAGCATTCAGTTACTTATAAGGGTTTATTATGCCCAGCTTAGCACCGTCAGAAATCATTAAGGCAGATGATATGAGAAGTAACGGCCATGCATACAAATCGGCTGCCGTAAGACGTCGTTGATCAGTATCGACCACCCATGGCAGTAACCAACGGTACAGATTGATCATTTCTGTCGTTAGGAGGAGGGTTCAAGTCAGAAAAAGGCGTACTTCGCGACGGGATGACCGTTTTTTACAACTTCGAGTTTTCAGAAAGTCGCGGTTACCTGCTGTTCAAGCCAGAAATAACCTTAAAGACACTCGAGGAGTAAGAGTGACTGAGCCCACAGTTCACAGGAGATTTACTGAAGTTGGTATAGGGTCGTGCATACCCGAGAAAGCTCCAACTTGTGACACAGCACCGAAAAAACATATTGAACTTTTCACGTGAATATCGTGATTGGGTCTTGAACGACTGGAGGCATGATCTCTTCACTTATGAGTGCAGAGTTCTCTTAAACCAGATCGATGGAAGATAGCGAATATGGAACAGTTAAATATTATTTTCTCTAACTCGAGATTATTCTGTAACATAGTTTCAAAAGGTAATATGTGCTCGTGATTCGTTGAAGGAATCAATTTGAAAACTGACGAACCTTTTCATTCCGTGACTGTACATGCACATAGCGATAGTGTAGGTCTATCAAAACTTTTGAAAAACGAACAGTAGCGAGTCACCACAAATGTAAGGCTAGGCGCAGACCATTGATTTTTCGTCGGCCGATAGNTCTGCCGGTGTGTGTAGTTGAGGTAGCTTTCAAGCGATACATTTTTGGTATCGCAAAGGTGAGATATATTCTGTAATTATTTACATGTATACGACTTTATTCGTGATTTAGTGTAACCTCTAGCTCTACTAGCATATCTTAGGAAGCGTGAGAGAGAATCATTTTTCCGGATAATAAATATGCGAGTTTTATACCTGCTTTAAAACTTTACAACTGTATGCTTCCCAAACATAAAAAATAAAACGTGGAATCCTAATGATCCCTACCTTATAATTAAGGAGATATTAAATGGCGTTTATACTGACTCTTACTAAATCGTCTAAATGTGAAAGCGCTCTAATACGATCATCTTTGTTCCTAAACACGTGGCTTATGGCTCCTCAAAGCACTTCATGTTCCAAAAAGAAATAAAAAACAAAACAATAACGGCAAAGAGTTCGTGAACGTACGAACAAAACACAATCTGCCACGTCGGGGAGAATCGCACGTTATAGCCTGACCAGGAACTTAAAAACCCTCGCCATGTTGCGGAAAACTAATGGTACTAATTTCTTTTAATGGCAACAGTAACTGAAAACTTCATTAACATGTCACCTTGCATGTCAGTCTATTGCTGTCAAAGTGTAAACAAACTTTATTTTAAATGTGCGCAATTGATTTTGTGAATTAAATTGCTAAAATCTTTTTATAGTCGTGAAAGAAAAGTGGTTCACAATGTGTTAAAGTATTTGTCGAAGAGAAATACTAAGGATTCGGACAATATTTTCATTGAATAATGTTTCCGACAAAGGTTGTCAAATTGACTGACATGTTTATCGTATAGTACAGTCCACTATGAAAATTAGCTGTGGTTTGTTTCAACTACCAATTTTAAAAATTTTTGTCACTTTCTAAGTGTTGAATTTTATGGAATTGGGAAAGAAGTACCGAGTTTGAAGCGTTCATGAGCAGACATTGCAGTTGAATATACAAGTTCTGAATTTGATTATTGATGAATAATAAAATAAATCCTACTAGCTCGATTGATGGTTTCATTTAATTTATTTAAACCAGGTTATACCTATAATAATATTTTTTCGTTAATTTATGAAAATATCAAATTAGCCCGTAATCCTGAATCCTGACATTAAGTTAGCCTATTAATTTAACACAGGTACGACTGTACTCAGTGTTGACCTATCAAATGCAATTGATGCGCCTCTATGCCAGGTCAAAGTCAAAGTCAAAGTCAAAGTCAACAGACTTTTAATTGGTGCATAAAAAGTTTGTTAATTATAATTTTCCAAGATCAGTTTGACTTTGAAGAACAGTGACATCACAATGTTTATTATTAATTAGTTCTTTAGTTTTCTTCTTACATAATTTTTGACGTCATGAAATACGTAAATAACGTTCGTTGAAAGAATTTGATCACACTTATTATTGTGATAGGAGAATGTGTACTAAAACTTTTAGTATAAGTTTTTTTATTATTATTTATTTTCTAAGATCAGTTGACTTTGAACAATAGTGACGTAACCTGCTAATTATTTGTTAGGATTACATTTCTACTTGAACAGATTTTTGATGAGTAAGTTACGTAAGAAGCACGTTGAAAGCGCTTTTGATCTTTCATTTTGGGAACCTAAAAAGCTAAAGTATTGTCGCTTCCCCTCTTTACTCGTACCTTCAAACAATAAATATCAGACGTCCAGTGAAAACTTAGGAAAGCTTTCGGAGCTCGTACGTGTTTCAGTGACTTTGTACGTTGGGTATTATGAAACTACCTCACAAGGTTTTTCCATCATGTTACAACTCGATTCTGTGGAAAAACTTGAAAAAAATCTCTGGAATTGTAACTTGGAAGTTTGTGACCGAAAACCATTATAGTGGTATTCTGAATGTGAAAGAATAGCTGAAAACTAAAATAAAAGTAGATTTTTGTGATAGTAAATAAGGTAATCTTTCCATTTTATGTTTTTATACATACGATTGTCATGTTTTTTATGTATTTTGGAAAAAAAAATGCAAAACAGAACTTTCGATAATTTGCAATATTGCCATTATTAATATCTACTTTTTGATTATAAGGCTGGGTTGCACCATCTTACTTTATCTTTGACAAACTTTAATTTTAAAAAATACGCTATCCCAAACTGAAGCCATCTGAAGAAAAATTACGAATGTATTTGACGGCATTTAAGCAAGTTAATAGGTAGGTAGTTATCTCCTGAAGACTAACTCTACGTGTACTGTGTTAATTTCACAATTTTCTTATTCTCAAATTCTTTTAGTTACCGTGTCAACAGTGCTCATAAGATATGGATGTGCTAGGATCATCAGGTCGATTAAAGACCTACAAAATGAATGATCGACTCAAGAGTCCAATCTAAAAAACCTGTAGGTACCTACCACACGAATAAATTCTCAGATTACAAACGTATCCTGGAAGGTGATTATTTTCTTAGTTTAAATTAGCGACTTCAGATAACGTTTTTCTTTTTGAACTAGTAATTACACCAGACCCCTCCCACTCAAGACCGACATCCCATTCCCGTTTATTTTTTATACAAAATTTTATCGGTTCTGCGAGCGTGCCCGCTCTGAGAAAAATGATTACCCATTCGAATCCCGGTAATAGCCATGTATTGTTATTTGCTTAGGTACTTCTGCTGAGTAAACAAGTGATCAGGAGAAGTGATTGTAGGGTCGTGATTAAAATGTATACACTGGAAAAGGGGAGAATGCTGTATTATGTACTAAAGTTAGAAAGAATTTTGTAATTTTGTTTGTAAACTCATAGGATGGGTACTCTTCATAAGCAAACTAGTAACATGTTGTATGCTACCTACTAAAGTCCGGTAGCAGAGCACGTAGAATTTCGTCAATGACCCCAAGCTTATCGCTCGCGCGTAATTATATTGCTGTCGCGACTGTGCGATGGGCAGCCGCAGTAGATAAGTGTGCGACCGCGACCGGACTATAGTTGGTAAATTAAATTAAGTCTACCCAAGGAAGATATCTTATTTGAAGCTACGCCAGAGTTAGAGAAAGTCTACTTTAGAAGCATCTAATTCAAATTCAGATTCAAATTCAAATAGTTTATTCAGTACATAGGTCCTTTCCAGGGCACTTATACGTGTCCCAAATATAGCTTACCCTACCACCACTTCGGGACAACATATGGTCTGGTGCTGAGAAGATCTATTTCGAATCTCTAAAACACGAAGGATACAGGGTATAAAGATAGTGTTTTTAATTTTAGGTTAGTGTAGAGTTCTTTTAGACTTCAATTTTTTTTCGTATGCCTATAAGCTCTTTTTTAAAACGTTTAAATGCGTACAAATGTATTTTATATGAGCGAAAATTGGTCCTATGCTCTTTTTAAAAATAAGCGATAGAGCGCGTGTAGGTTCAAGCAGCGAAAAAACTTTAATCTAAAACCATTTCTAAGATGAGGACAAGAAAGATGATATTCCGAAGAGCAGTCAAGTCGTCAAGCCTTTAGAAGGACATAAACGGTAGCTCATAAATTTTATGAAACATTGCATATTTTCATAGTCCTTGTCAAGGAGATGAGTGCAGGCTTTCTAGGAAGCAATCTAACGGGCCATGTCTTTTTTCCGCACTAAGGTAGATGATTATAAAAGTTATCATAATACTAGCCTTCCGCCCGCGGCTTCTCCCGCGTGGAATTTTGTCTGTCACAGAAAAACTTTATCGCGCGCGTCCCTGTTTCAAAAACCGGGATAAAAACTATCCTATGTTCTTTCTCGGGACTCAAACTATCTCTATGCCAAATTTCATCAAAATCGGTTGCGAGGTTTAAGCGGGAAAGCGTAACAGACAGACAGACAGACAGACAGAGTTACTTTCGCATTTATAATTAGATGATCAAACGAACTTACCAAGTGAAGTTCGATCTGAATTATCCTGTTTTCGCCGAAGAGATTTATTTTACCGTGTAGTAGTACCCCTGTACGACAAGCCAGTCCGCACACAATATTCTGCGTAGTAGTAGTAAAAAACAAAAGAGCGGGCAACCCCACCCCTACCACGCTGTGGGCTCGGTGTCCGAGCGGTCTCATTATATTTAGAGAAGAGATGACATTGACGTTTACCTCCAGGGAAGAAGATATAGAAATCTTCGGGTTGGGAGGGACCTTAAATCTCTTCGGCGAAAACAGGATAATTCAGATCGAACTTCACTTGGTAAGTTCGTTTGATCATCACAAAATAGTTGTTACAACCAACCTTGTGTTGGGTCTAATTCTCGTCACTACACTGCACAACTTAAAATAATTACGTTTTTTGTCGGTAAAAACGTCCTGGTGACGTCACTTAAGCATTTTTCTTATACTGCGTGCGGTCGTTGCGCGTGCGCACAAAGGAATGAGACCGCTCGGACACCGAGCCCACAGCGTGGTAGGGGTGGGGTTGCCCGCTCTTTTGTTTTTTACTACTACTACGCTGAATATTGTGTGCGGACTGGCTTGTCGTACAGGGGTACTACTACACGGTAAAATAAATCTCGGAGGCGAAAGCAGGATAATATTAGTTGGGATACTGTAATCAAGTAGATACACGCCCGTATTCACAAACGATGCTTGCTTACGTGAAGCAGCAAAATATCGCGTAGAATAGAGCTCCGTGATTGGTTCGTGTGTCACGCTGTGCGTCCACGCACTCTGTGAGACCTCATAGTAATGTTTGTGAATACGCGCGACACACTTGTACGGTTATCCAAACTCCTATTTTGGTTCAATAAATTATGTATTATTATTTTAATTGTGTAAAACGTTTAATTTTTGAACCGTATAAACTATTTTTCTTTCTTTCTTTCTTATTTGCCTCTGGTAAACTGGATCGTGTTCCTGTAATGGAGATAAAATAAACTGAAGATTATGAGTCAAATATTTATGTCTACTTTGTTGCTTTTATGCAATTCACAATTACTGTTTTCAGTTGTTCTTGTTATCTTATATCAGTTTTAAGCGCACACCATACAAATTTTAAGACCTCTTCCAGACTTATGGACCAGTAGTGCTGAGAAGAAGCAGGACAAGAAAGCCTTACTTTTATCTTGAAATTTATGCTCAAACTCAACTCAAAACTCAAGAGTCCTAAATCTCATAAATGCAGATTAATTCTTGTCAAATCATTATAGGATCCTTTTTAATTATAAAAAAAATTAAATTTATTTATTTCAGGTCAAGGCCCATAAAATTTCAATAATAATTGCATTAAATAAATTAAGTAATTAAAATCATATTAAATTATGAAACCTCTTTTTTAGTTTTCCGACAATTTTTACTCTGTTATCAATTTAAAATATGATTAAGACTTATTCTTTAGTAAGTCTCTTTTTTAGTAAGTTCACAAGACCTTACAGCCTAAGTATACAGCTATAAACAAAATTTGCGAACCCGCGACATTTTTGTAGAACATTTACTAAATTGAGTTCATGAGCACTTGCTTTAGGTATTCAGGTGTCGGAAAGTTATTCATAACGTCGTATAAAAAGGTCTTTACACCCGCCGACCGTTTGCGCGTTCTGATATCACCTGAGTGAAATTGAGTCTCGTTTCAAAATACCTTATTGGCTGTTTTAGGAACATCGCGTGTGGAAGCTCACAATTTTCAGTGAGTAAAAAACAGTAACAATAAGTTGCGTTTGGAAAAAAGAGTCACGAAGTTGACTGGGAGAGAATGTGGTTAAGTTCGTCTTTTGTACCCTTTTGTATGTTTAAGAAAGTTTTAGATAATTAAATTATTGCATTGCAACTTCTTCAACTAATAGTTGCAACTTTTCCCGAAACTGTAAAATAAATAAGCTAGCAGACCCGACGAACTTGGTAACGCCTGTGTTCATCAGTAATATTATAGGATTTTATTGGTAGAAGAGTTTTTCAAATCGGTCCAGTAGTTTCGGGGCTTCTTCAATAGGTACAAACAATCTGCATCCCACTTAACACCAGATGCGATTGTGGTCAAATAGGTACCTACCTGCCTTGTTATACATAAAAAAAACAAATCTTTACTAACTGTATTAGTGAACCTTGGGAAATATAACCTACTTAATATGAATCTAAATCGTCCGTGCATCGCTCAATGCAAAGCCCCAGTAACGCACGGGCGTAATAAACACTTCAACATGGCGTTGATGCATTAGAAACTATGAAATAGTGCCTCGGTGTTCGTATTTAATTTTCTTAGCTTGAAGTTTACGGTTGGGAAAATGCTATAGAGTGACTGTGAGATTTAAGATTATATGATATTACTAATTAAACTGTAGGTAAGTATAAATCTAAATTCTAAACGACGTGTGAGATTCAAACTGTTTCAGATTCTGTTCCTGTTATTGACAAATAATGTTATAATTCTAATATTATAATAGAGTCATGAATTTTACCATTTACCCAGAAGCCTTCTGCATCTAATTAATTGGAATTTCTCAGTTGGAAGTTGAAACAACTTTCTCTAACTGTGGCAACATCAATAAATAAAAAAAAACCGACTAAGAAAAAGATCCAATAACGTACCATATCTACGTCGAACACACATTGCGCTAAGTGCAAGAAAGGCACAACTCAAATACAACGAATTCCGCGCAACCCAAATCCGAGTCCATCAAATTTGTTCCGCAAACATTCGCAGAGGGCGCTACGATCGATTCCTTTGTCGGCGTCGGAACGTGTTCTAGTGGACAGTTTTTGGATTGTGTCGTTATGTGATACAGTTGTTCTGTTATGATGAGCTATTATTAAATAGGCCTAGACTGAGACGTTTAAATCTTAATTCTTATTTTAAAGCTGGAAACATTTAAATTCTTCTTTAAAATTTTGCATAAAAGTTATAATAAGGTACCAAAATATTGCGGGCAGCGAAGGACAGTTCATTGTGGAAAACTTTGGGGGAGGCCTTTGTCCAGCAGTGGACGTCATTTGGCTGAAACGAACGAACCAAAATATTATGTACACTACATAGTCCTCTGCTAGATAATATGTAATATGGTAGCAAGGATAATTAATTACAAGCATCACTTATGCCTAGTGTATAAGTCAAGAAAAATACTAAACTTGAAAACAACGTTAGAATAGATATCATATCAAAATAATAAAAACGCAAAACCTGCATAGATTGTTTCGGAAAGAAAATTCTTGATACTCTTTATTATTTCCCGTATTTCATTTTACACTACCCGCACTTTCCGGGAAAAACTGAATGTTTAACAGGAACGTATGAAGCGAACATTTTTACACAGTAAAAACTGAAAATTTCACTGGAATTGAAAATTTCAAGCTTTTAAACAAGTTCATTATTCACACTGAAAGATGAATGTTTTTTTTAATTTAGGCCACTATTCCTCGAACTGTTACAAACATCGCACTATTAGTAAACCTTCAACCACAACTTCAACTGACCGATAAAGTTGCCAAAAGATAATGTCTGAGGATAATGTATGAAACGAGCTGATTCAACAGAATCGGTAATATTCTAGTTTTTTGGCTTCTTAGTATTTGGGAGATTTAAAGTGGTAGTTCTAGTACAAATATCTTCACACGTTGCACTAGTTTGTTCAATTCTGGATCTTAATGCGCTTCAATTAAGAACTCAGTCTGAATGGTCGTGCTAATGATAGAACATTAAAGTAAGTAACCGGTAGAAATGAAATTCTTGCTCTTCTGAACGTAAGAGTAACTTAATATAAATAATATCCACCTAAGTATAGTCATCATAGCTTTATTTTTTGTTGGCCTTCAAAAGGTCCTACGACAGTTGGCGTGATGGACACAGGATATTAAATGACCCATGGCTTGGGTCGTTCTGGCATATTTGTATGCTAAAGTGGGCCATTTATGAACTAAAAAGGTTAATAATTAGGGTCAAACTTTGCCTTTACTGGTTTTTTTTTGGCATTCATAGGAGTTGCAGTTAAGGAAATGTAAGTTATGTATTTCCGTAGATAGTTTTTTACCAGGAAAATACTTATTCAGTTAGAGATGAGGTCATCGGGACTATTCCCACTTCTCTTTTCCACCGCTGTAACTCCTGTGTAGCCAGGATCTACAGCTTGATCTCCAATAAAAACCCAACCAGTGAAGGTCAAGTTTGTCCCGACGGAAAGTTAAACAGAGACGAGGATAGGCGTCTTTTTAATATCTAGTACACCAATTTGTGATCTGGTAATCAAATTATTCTATTTTATTTCACATTCTCACTCGCCTGCTTGCTTTTTACAACAAACCGTGATGTATTTTCATCCGTTAACCACATAGTAGGCACATCACTATCACGAATATTTATTACGTCTACAGCTACAACAAAACAGCGAAATATGAGAAAATATATTTGCAAAAGTTTCTTACACAGATAAACTAGTCCGGCCGATCTCATTGTCCTGTGGTACCATTCAAAACAAGCGTGACGTCAGAGATAAGTCAATATACAGATAATGCGTGTTGTGAGCGACGACAAGTAGGCCCTGACAAGTTTGCCAGAGTCAACTTGCGTAGGAACTTGAGGACTTGTGTGGTACAAGTTATAAGCTGACCACTTAGATGAGGTTACGCACATTGGAAAACATGGTATTAAAATTGGTAATAATTGCCCATTCTTCCTGTAAATATAGTCTATCTAGCCGTGTGGTTTCGGCAGAGTAGAATAAGACCTAATCTCACTAGCGGATGTCATCATAGAGGTGACTAAGGGATAAATATACGAAAATCAGGCCCCTCTTCCCGTCTGGCCAACGTGAGGAGTGTAGGGTCAATTCTTCGTTTTTCTCTGATGAAATGAAGAGAAACTAAAGGACTTGATGATGAATCATGATTAAATTGAGCCCGAAATGTGAATATTTACACTTCAACCTAACTGCCAGTGCAAATAAATTCACCTTGCTTCCTTATGACTATTTCACTAGATTCTAATTTTTAGACAGACAAAATCTACTCATATTAACAAGAATATATTATACTCCAATGCTTTCCATTGCCATTCGGTCCCTTTCTATCTTAAAATACTGACCACATCCCAATCACAATTAGGTCTGTCTTTCATATGAAAATATGGATCATAAAAAGTCCTCAGCCCAATTCGCACGCTCGTAACTCCTGACTTGGGCCACAGTTCACCCCCTCTCAGTTTCGACAACTTTCGTGAAATCGCGATCAATTTGGGCGTCTCGAATCTCAAGTAAGAGGTTAAAAGTACTAAGGAGGATAAGATTTAGAGGGTAGGATAGTTTGTAAACGGAAAATGGTTTTGTCTTTAGAAATACTAGTTTAAATAAAGCTAATAATACTAGGAAACAAAACATAAAATGGTTAAAATCGATAATAATATTTTGATTGCATATTTTGCTATAACAAAATTAGATCTTACGTCATTTGAGAAACCTAAAATGGAACTAAACAATACGAGTATGCTTCGAAAAAGCATTTTAAATTAGAGTCGATATTTTGGTATTAAAATCTAAAGGTAATATTTAAAAAACATAACCCTCCTTCTGGCGCAGTCGGGTAAAAAATGAATCACTAACACTAAGCTCTATTATGAAAAAACTAGCAAATACCAGCGACTAATCCTTCCTCACACACTTACACGTTTGTTATACATGCTCGTAGTAGCTTAATTAAAGTTACCAACCAACAAAACACTGACTAGTTCCCTAAGGCCCAGAACAGACGGTGAAACGCAACTGCAACGAAACTGCAACTGCTAGTTACTTTTGAGTTGCATCTAAGTTTCTGCCATAGCGTCCGTTGAGAGACCACACATGACGCGACCAGTTTGAAACTTTCAGTTTCAGTTTCATTCATCAGAATCATCAGAAAGTTGCAGTTTCGTTGCAGTTGCGTTTCACCGTCTGTTCTGGGCCTTACACAAATGAAAACTACTTCAGATTATCTTCAGCAATCGATCGTCATTTTAATTTCGTTTGAATCATTACCATAGCATACACTTCGGCACTTAAAGACCACGCGAAACGGAATAATTCTCTAGTAGTGTTTGCGAGGTTTTTATCTGCATTTAAACTCACCGAACCGTTCGTATTTCTTTGAGAGACCACAGTAAAAATTGATAGTAACACTACTTTATATTAGCACTTTGTTTTGGTAAAACGATCGAGCTATTATCCACTTCTTCTGTAATCTTTACTTTGCTACACTAGTAACTCAATTAATTGAAAATTAAATTTAAATTCAAGGCAATTATTTTGTTTTTTTTAAGACACCACTTCTCTAAAGAAGATTGCTAGTGGTGTCAACCAATCAGTCAATCTTTTGTTTAGTTCACATAATGTAACCTTTACTGACTCTAAGAATGGGTTGGTTATCATAATAGATGAAAAAAACTTTCAGCAAGGGAATAGCACTTAGGTAGAGGTCCTTGTTTATTTGAAAGCGAAATTAGTACTAGTGTGGAACGTTTTACCGTTTACTTCACTATGGCAAAACGAGGTTTATGCATTCAGTTCTCTTACAAACACTCTTTCATTCGCAAATATCGCTTTAAAATGGCATAATCAGCTTGCTTGAATTATTTATGTGTCTTAATTTTTAAGACGAGAGTCTAGACTGGAGTTATGAATATCTTGAAGGATTTATTAGCTAGGTAAGTAAATAATTCGCGAAGAATAAACAAAGTGTATTCTTTAAAATGTTCAATTTAAACATCTGGAATTTAAAATACTCTTTTGTTAATCAAAAGCAGGGAATTTCATAGTAATAAAATGCTACAAGCACAATTTGCTATGCATTTTAGAGCTAGATATAGCATCTGGTCGTGACTGACTAGGATAAATTATATTAATATTATTTTTTATTTTGTATAGTGAGATACCTGAAAAATTACACCAACTGTCTATCACACTAATAACTTAGACCCAGGGTCCAAAGTCCAAACCAAATTAAGTAAAATGAATAGTAAAATAAAGACAACAATAAATAGGTACCTACCCGAACCCTCATCATAGCACCAAAAAATGCTTAATTGGAAGAATAAAATCATTATTATTGACGTCAGTAATAAAATTGCCTCACAAGATCGTAATATGGCCATACTATATGAGAGAGATGTAGGTAGTAAATTATTACAGATATGCAAACACCATGACCAAATGGTCAGAGCCATAAAGAAGCAAGCAAGCAGCCGTTTAACCTCATAAAACGTAACAAAAGCTATTAGGGGCACCATCGATTCTAATTATAAGAATATAAGCACTCAGCAATTATCAACGCTCGCGGTGGTGAAGGCCTCTCCACTCCCATTACTGGGAGGACCCTCACACGGCCTCCTACAATTACAATGGCTTCTTTGTCCCTCGATGACGGAAATTAATTGACAATCGACCCTTAATTGATGGAATTAGAAGCACACATGCAATGATCGATGGATGGGAAACAAAATGCGTATGGGATGTGCTCGTAATTTGAAAGGGAACTTGACTCTGGCATGTTAATTTCTGATTGATAGGAATGTACTATCGGCCACAGTGTTAATTATCCATTACCGTTGTTGCTCTCGCTCTCATCAAATTGGGATTCTTTGCGATAGAACGAGACGACATCACCGGCAATGGGTAGTTAACACTGTTGCCAAGAATACGTACTATTTCTGGACTGATCTAGGAAATGTTGACCAACCCCTCCATTTGTCTCTGGTGAATTGGAGAGGGTAGTATTCCTGCAGTGGAAACTAAATGCTACCTTTGATGATGAGGTCGAGCCGTTTACTGTACCTACTTCGTGTTTTTGGATACAATACATGCTGAGCATGATATGCTGCCCTTAAAAACCTATTTTTATAAGGTACCTATATATTTCAGGTAGGTTTCATGTCGCGAAGGGGATTAAGGTTATGAGAAAAAAGGGGGTATTGTTTTCAGTAAATCCTCATGAGCAATTTATATTCATGGTGTTAAACACTAATTGAATGATCAAACGAACTTACCAAGTGAAGTTCGATCTAAATTATCCTGTTTTCGCCGAAGAGATTTATTTTACCATGTAGTACCCCTGTACGACAACCCAATCCGCACACAATATTCAGCGTAGTAGTATTAAAAAACAAAAGAGCGGGCAACCCCACCCCTACCACGCTGTGGGCTCGGTGTCCGAGCGGTCTCATTATATTTAGAGAAGAGAGGACATTGACGTTTACCTCCAGGGAAGAAGA